>NC_068436.1:20208585-20223585 GCF_023373465.1 Oncorhynchus keta
TACTACGGAGCCTTCATGCACTATAGACAACTGGTACACTTTATATACAGCCTGCTAATTCTCACTATAACCTGCAGCCTGCGTGGCGTACTACGGAGCCTTCACAATGCACTATAGACAACTGTATATACATCCTGCTAATTCTCACTATAACCTGCAGCCTGCGTGGTGTATCACGGAGCCTTCACAATGCACCAACTGGTACATCCTGCTAATTCTCACTATAACCTGCAGCCTGCGTGGTGTACTCCTTCACAATGCACTATATACATCCTGCTAATTCTCACTATAACCTGCAGCCTGCGTGGCGTACTGGAGCCTTCTGTGCACTATAGACAACTGGTACATCCTGCTAATTCTCACTATAACCTGCAGCCTGCGTGGTGTACTACGGAGCCTTCACAATGCACTTTATAGACAACTGGTACATCCTGCTAATTCTCATATAACCTGCAGCCTCGTAGTGTACTACGGAGCCTTCACAATCTATAGACAACTGGTACATCCTGCTAATTCTCACTATAACCTGCAGCCTGCGTGGTGTACTACGGAGCCTTCACAATGCACTATAGACAACTGGTACATCCTTTATATACAGCCTGCTAATTCTCACTATAACCTGCAGCCTGCGTGGTGTACTACGGAGCCTTCTACACTATAGACAACTGGTACATCCTTTGTATACGTCCTGCTAATTCTCACTATAACCTGCAGCCTGCGTGGTGTACTACAGACCTTCACAATGCACTATAGACAACTGGTACATCCTGCTAATTCTCACTATAACCTGCAGCCTGCGTGGTGTACTACGGAGCCTTCACAATGCACTATAGACAACTGGTACATCCTGCTAATTCTCACTATAACCTGCAGCCTGCGTGGTGTACTACGGAGCCTTCACAATGCACTATAGACAACTGGTACATCCTGCTAATTCTCACTATAACCTGCAGCCTGTGTGGCGTACTACGGAGCCTTCACAATGCACTATAGACAACTGGTACATCCTGCTAATTCTCACTATAACCTGCAGCCTGCGTGGTGTACTACGGAGCCTTCACAATGCACTATAGACAACTGGTACATCCTGCTAATTCTCACTATAACCTGCAGCCTGCGTGGTGTACTACGGAGCCTTCACAATGCACTATAGACAACTGGTACATCCTTTATATACAGCCTGCTAATTCTCACTATAACCTGCAGCCTGCGTGGTGTACTACGGAGCCTTCACAATGCACTATAGACAACTGGTACATCCTTTATATAACAGCCGTGGTGCTAGCCTTCTCACTATAACCTGCATCCTTTATAGCCATATACCTACTAATTCTCACTATAACCTGCAGCCTGCGTGGTGTACTACGGAGCCTTCACAATGCACTATAGACAACTGGTACACATCCTGCTAATTCTCACTATAACCTGCAGCCTGCGTGGCGTACTACGGAGCCTTCACAATGCACTATAGACAACTGGTACATCCTTTATATACATCCTGCTAATTCTCACTATAACCTGCAGCCTGCGTGGTGTACTACTGAGCCTTCACAATGCACTATAGACAACTGGTACATCCTGCTAATTCTCACTATAACCTGCAGCCTGCGTGGTGTACTACTGAGCCTTCACAATGCACTATAGACAACTGGTACATCCTGCTAATTCTCACTATAACCTGCAGCCTGCGTGGTGTACTACGGAGCCTTCACAATGCACTATAGACAACTGGTACATCCTTTATATACAGCCTGATAATTCTCACTATAACCTGCCGCAGTATGTTGCATTATAACCATTCTAAACTACATAGCCTTCCTCTTGCAGTGGAGACACCTGGTATGTATGGCCTCTATAGAGATGTAGCTTTATACACAGTTCTTACTATCTGTTGCTCTACTTCTGCGCCCTGCGTCTAAACATTGCCACCTGTTCTCTGTACACTATTGGAACCAAACCCAGTGAAGCCTGCCTGTTCTAGACAGTGTCTGTGTGCCCACCTCTCTCCCTCGGGCCAGACAGAGAGGCAGACCATGTGTCAACCTCCCTGCCCACACTGGCACTCTGGCCTAATGACTCTCACTCACCTCAGCCCACTGGGTCTGTCTGGCTGTCTGTCAATACTACCACTGTCTCTGTGGTGTCTGTCAATACTACCACTGTCTCTGTGGTGTCTGTCAATACTACCACTGTCACTGTCTGTCAATACTCACTGTATGTGTGTCTGTCAATACTACCACTGTCTATGTGGTGTCTGTCAATACTATCACTGTCTCTGTGGTGTCTGTCAATGCTATCACTGTCTCTGTGGTGTCTGTCAATACTATCACTGTCTATGTGGTGTCTGTCAATACTACCACTGTCTATGTGGTGTCTGTCAATACTACCACTGTCTGTGGTGTCTGTCAATACTACCACTGTCTGTGGTGTCTGTCAATACTCACTGTCTCTGTGGTGTCTGTCAATACTACCACTGTCTATGGTGTCTGTCAATACTATCACTGTCTCTGTGGTGTCTGTCAATCAACTGTCTATGTGCTGTCTGTCTACTACCACTGTCTGGTGTCTGCTGTCTATGTGGTGTCTGTCAATACTACCACTGTCTATGTGGTGTCTGTCAATACTACCACTGTCTATGTGCTGTCTGTCTACCACTGTCTATGTGGTGTCTGTCAATACTACCACTGTCTATGTGGTGTCTGTCAATACTATCACTGTCTCTGTGGTGTCTGTCAATACTACCACTGTCTATGTGGTGTCTGTCAATACTACCACTGTCTATGTACTGTCTGTCAATACTATCACTGTCTATGTGCTGTCTGTCAATACTACCACTGTCTCTGTGGTGTCTGTCAATACTATCACTGTCTATGTAGGTGTCTGTCAATACTATCACTGTATGTGCTGTCTGTCAATACTATCACTGTCTATGTGCTGTCTGTCAATACTATCACTGTCTATGTGGTGTCTGTCAATACTATCACTGTATGTGCTGTCTGTCAATACTATCACTGTTTATGTACTGCCTGTCTACTACCACTGTCTATGTGGTGTCTGTCAATACCACTGTCTATGTGGTGTCTGTCAATACTACCACTGTCTATGTGGTGTCTCAATACTACCACTGTCTATGTGGTGTCTGTCAATACCACTGTCTATGTGGTGTCTGTCAATACTACCACTGTCTATGTGGTGTCTGTCTGTGGTGTCTGTCAATACTACCACTGTCTAGCTGTCTGTCAATACTACCACTGTCTATGTGGTGTCTGTCAATACTACCACTGTCATGTGCTGTCTGTCAATACTATCACTGTCTATGTAACTGTCTGTCAATACTATCACTGTCTATGTGCTGTCTGTCAATACTATCTGTGTCTGTCAATACTACCACTGTCTATGTGCTGTCTGTCAATACTATCACTGTCTATGTGCTGTCTGTCAATACTACCACTGTCTATGTGCTGTCTGTCAATACTATCACTGTCTCTGTGGTGTCTGTCAATACTATCACTGTCTATGCTGTCTGTCAATACTATCACTGTCTCTGTGGTGTCTGTCAATCTATCACTGTACAATACTATCACTGTCTCTGTGGTGTCTGTCAATACTATCACTGTCTCTGTGGTGTCTGTCAATACTATCACTGTCTATGTGCTGTCTGTCAATACTATCACTGTCTCTGTGGTGTCTGTCCAATGCTATCACTGTCTCTGTGGTGTATGTCAATCTACCACTGTCTATGTGCTGTCTGTCAAGCACTGTCTATGTACTGTCTGTCAATGCTATCACTGTGTGTGGCTGTCTGTCAATACTACCACTGTCTATGTGCTGTCTGTCAATGCTATCACTGTCACTACACTATCACTGTGCTGTCTGTCAATACTATCACTGTCTCTGTTGTCTGTCAATACTATCACTGTCTATGTGGTGTCTGTCAATACTACCACTGTCTCTGTGGTGTCTGTCAATACTATCACTGTCTCTGTGGTGTCTGCTATCACTGTCTCTGTTGTGTCTGTCAATGCTATCACTGTCTATGTGGTGTCTGTCAATGCTATCACTGTCTCTGTGGTGTCTGTCAATACTATCACTGTCTCTGTGGTGTCTGTCAATGCTACCACTGTCTATGTGGTGTCTGTCAATGCTACCACTGTCTCTGTGGTGTCTGTGGATACTATCACTGTCTATGTGGTGTCTGTCAATACTACCACTGTCTCTGTGGTGTCTGTCAATCCCACTATCACTGTCTCTGTGGTGTCTGTCAATACTATCACTGTCTCTGTTTGATGTCTGTCAATGCTATCACTGTCTGTGTGGTTGTCTGTCAATACTATCACTGTCTCTGTGTGTCTGTCAATACTATCACTGTCTATGTAGCTACCACTGTCTATGTGGTGTCTGTCAATACTACCACTGTCTATGTGTGTCTGTCAATACTACCACTGTCTCTGTGGTGTCTGTCAATACTATCACTGTCTCTGTGGTGTCTGTCAATACTACCACTGTCTATGTGCTGTCTGTCAATGCTACCACTGTCTCTGTGGTGTCTGTCAATACTATCACTGTATATGTGCTGTCTGTCAATACTATCACTGTCTATGTGGTGTCTGTCAATACTACCACTGTCTATGTGGTGTCTGTCAATGCTATCACTGTCTATGTAGTTGCCTGTCAATACTATCACTGTCTCTGTGGTGTCTGTCAATACTACCACTGTCTATGTGCTGTCTGTCAATACTACCACTGTCTCTGTGGTGTCTGTCAATACTATCACTGTATATGTGCTGTCTGTCAATACTATCACTGTCTATGTGGTGTCTGTCAATACTACCACTGTCTATGTGGTGTCTGTCAATACTATCACTGTCTATGTGTGTCTGTCAATACTACCACTGTCTATGTGGTGTCTGTCAATACTATCACTGTCTCTGTGGTGTCTGTCAATACTACCACTGTCTATGTGGTGTCTGTCAATACTATCACTGTCTCTGTGGTGTCTGTCAATACTACCACTGTCTATGTGCTGTCTGTACTATCACTGTCTATGTGGTGTCTGTCAATGCTACCACTGTCATGTGCTGTCTGTCAATACTATCACTGTCTATGTGGTGTCTGTCAATACTATCACTGTCTGTGTGGTGTCTGTCAATACTACCACTGTCTATGTACTGTCTGTCAATACTACCACTGTCTATGTGGTGTCTGTCAATACTACCACTGTCTATGTGTGTCTGTCAATACACTGTCTATGTGCTGTCTGTCACTCCACTGTCTATGTGGTGTCTGTCTATCACTGTCTGTGGTGTCTGTCATACTATCACTGTCTCTGTGGTGTCTGTCAATACTACCACTGTCTATGTGGTGTCTGTCAGTATACCACTGTCTATGTACTGTCTGTCAATACTATCACTGTCTATGTGCTGTCTGTCATACTACCACTGTCTCTGTGGTGTCTGTCAATACTATCACTGTCTATGTGGTGTCTGTCAATACTATCACTGTATGTCTGTCAATACTATAACTGTCAATACTATCACTGTCTATGTGGTGTCTGTCAATGCTATCACTCTGTATGTGGTGTCTGTCAATACTATCACTGTCTACTGCCTGTCAATACTACCACTGTCTATGTGGTGTCTGTCAATACTACCACTGTCTATGTGGTGTCTGTCAATACTACCACTGTCTATGTGGTGTCTGTCCTACCACTGTCTATGGTGTCTGTACCACTGTCTATGTGGTGTCTGTACTACCACTGTCTATGTGGTGTCTGTCAATACTACCAGAGTCAATACTACCATGTACTGTGTCAATACTACCACTGTCTATGTGGTGTCTGTATACTACCACTGTCTATGTGCTGTCTGTCAATACTATCACTGTCTTGTCTGTCAATACTACCACTGTCTATGTGCTGTCTGTCAATACTATCACTGTCTCTGTGGTGTCTGTCAATACTACCACTGTCTATGTGCTGTCTGTCAATACTATCACTGTCTATGTGCTGTCTGTCAATACTACCACTGTCTATGTGCTGTCTGTCAATACTATCACTGTCTCTGTGGTGTCTGTCAATACTATCACTGTCTATGTGCTGTCTGTCAATACTATCACTGTCTCTGTGGTGTCTCAATACTATCACTGTCTATGTGGTGTCTGTCAACTACCACTGTCTATGTGGTGTCTGTCAATGCTACCACTGTCTATGGTGTCTGTCAATACTGCCACTGTCTATGTGGTGTCTGTCAATACTATCACTGTCTATGTGGTGTCTGTCAATACTATCACTGTCTCTGTGGTGTCTGTCAATACTACCACTGTCTATGTGCTGTCTGTCAATACTACCACTGTCTATGTACTGTCTGTCAATACTATCACTGTCTATGTGCTGTCTGTCAATACTGTCTCTGTGGTGTCTGTCAATACTATCACTGTCTATGTGGTGTCTGTCAATACTACCACTGTCTATGTGCTGTCTGTCAATACTATCACTGTCTCTGTGGTCTGTCAATGCTATCACTGTCTATGTGCTGTCTGTCAATACTATCACTGTCTATGTGCTGTCTGTCAATACTACCACTGTCTATGTACTGTCTGTCAATACTATCACTGTATGTGCTGTCTGTCAATACTATCACTGTCTATGTGCTGTCTGTCTATCACTGTCTGTGGTGGTGTCTGTCAATACTATCACTGTATGTGCTGTCTGTCAATACTATCACTGTCTATGTACTGCCTGTCAATACTACCACTGTCTATGTGGTGTCTGTCAATACTACCACTGTCTATGTGGTGTCTGTCAATACTACCACTGTCTATGTGGTGTCTGTCAATACTACCACTGTCTATGTGGTGTCTGTCAATACTACCACTGTCTATGTGGTGTCTGTCAATACTACCACTGTCATGTGGTGTCTGTCAATACTACCACTGTCTCTGTGGTGTCTGTCAATACTACCACTGTCTATGTGCTGTCTGTCAATACTACCACTGTCTATGTGCTGTCTGTCAATACTATCACTGTCTATGGTGTCTGTCAATACTACCACTGTCTGTGTGCGTCTGTCAATACTATCACTGTCTATGTGGTGTCTGTCAATACTACCACTGTCTATGTGCTGTCTGTCAATGCTATCACTGTCTCTGTGGTGTCTGTCAATACTACCACTGTCTATGTGGTGTCTGTCAATACTATCACTGTCTATGTGGTGTCTGTCAATACTATCACTGTCTATTCTGTCTGTCAATACTATCACTGTCTCTGTGGCTGTCTGTCAATACTATCACTGTCTATGTGCTGTCTGTCAATACTATCACTGTCTCTGTGGTGTCTGTCAATACTATCACTGTCTCTGTGGTGTCTGTCAATACTATCACTGTCTATGTGGTGTCTGTCAATACTATCACTGTCTGTGGTGTCTGTCAATACTATCACTGTCTCTGTGGTGTCTACTATCACTGTCTATGTGTGTCTGTCAATACTATCACTGTCTCTGTGGTGTGTCAATACTATCACTGTGTCTGTCAATACTATCACTGTCTATATGGTGTCTGTCAATACTATCACTGTCTATGTGCTGTCTGTCAATACTATCACTGTCTCTGTGGTGTCTGTCAATACTATCACTGTCTCTGTGGTGTCTGTCAATACTATCACTGTCTATGTGCTGTCTGTCTATCACTGTCTCTGTGGTGTCTGTCAATACTACCACTGTCTATGTGGTGTCTGTCAATACTATCACTGTCTCTGTGGTGTCTGTCAATACTACCACTGTCTATGTGCTGTCTGTCAATACTATCACTGTCTCTGTGGTGTCTGTCAATACTACCACTGTCTATGTGGTGTCTGTCAATACTATCACTGTCTATGTGGTGTCTGTCAATACTATCACTATGTGGTGTCTGTCTACCACTGTCTATGTGCTGTCTGTCAATACTACCACTGTCTATGTGGTGTCTGTCAATACTATCACTGTCTATGTGGTGTCTGTACTATCACTGTCTATGTGGTGTCTGTCAATACTACCACTGTCTATGTGCTGTCTGTCAATACTACCACTGTCTATGTGGTGTCTGTCAATACTATCACTGTCTATGTGGTGTCTGTCAATACTATCACTGTCTCTGTGGTGTCTGTCAATACTACCACTGTCTATGTGGTGTCTGTCAATACTACCACTGTCTATGTACTGTCTGTCAATACTATCACTGTCTATGTGCTGTCTGTCAATGTCAATACTATCACTGTCTATGTGTGTCTGTCAATACTACCACTGTCTATGTACTGTCTGTCAATACTATCACTGTCTCTGTGCTGTGTCAATACTATCACTGTCTATGTGCGTCTGTCAATACTATCACTGTCTATGTGCTGTCTGTCACTGTCTATGTACTGTCTGTCAATACTGTCACTATGTGCTGTCTGTCAATACTATCACTGTCTATGTGCTGTCTGTCAATACTATCACTGTCTATGTGGTGTCTGTCAATACTATCACTGTCTCTGTCAATACTATCACTGTCTATGTGCCTGTCAATACTACCACTGTCTATATGGTGTCTGTCAATACTACCACTGTCTATGTGGTGTCTGTCAATACTACCACTGTCTATGTGGTGTCTGTCAATACTACCACTGGTGTGGTGTCTGTCAATACTACCACTGTCTATGTGGTGTCTGTCAAACTACCACTGTCTATGTGGTGTCTGTCAATACTACCACTGTCTCTGTGGTGTCTGTCAATACTACCACTGTCTATGTACTGTCTGTCAATACTACCACTGTCTATGTGGTGTCTGTCAATACTACCACTGTCTATGTGGTGTCTGTCAATGCTATCACTGTCTATGTGGTGTCTGTCAATACTACCACTGTCTATGTGGTGTCTGTCAATACTATCACTGTCTCTGTGGTGTCTGTCAATACTACCACTGTCTATGTGGTGTCTGTCAATACTATCACTGTCTATGTGCTGTCTGTCAATACTGTCTCTGTGGTCACTGTCAATGTGTCTATGTGCTGTCTGTCAATACTACTGTCTCTGTGGTGTCTGTCAATACTATCACTGTCTCTGTGGTGTCTGTCAATACTATCACTGTCTATGTGTGTCTGTCAATACTATCACTGTCTCTGTGGTGTCTGTCAATACTATCACTGTCTGTGGTGTCTGTCAATACTATCACCACTGTCTATCACTGTCTCTGTGGTGTCTGTCAATACTATCACTGTCTATGTGGTGTCTGTCAATACTATCACTGTCTCTGTGGTGTCTGTCAATACTATCACTGTCATATGGTGTCTGTCAATACTACCACTGTCTATGTGGTGTCTGTCAATACTACCACTGTCTATGTGGTGTCTGTCAATACTATCACTGTCTCTGTGGTGTCTGTCAATACTACTGTCTATGTGGTGTCTGTCAATACTACCACTGTCTATGTGGTGTCTGTCAATACTACCACTGTCTATGTGGTGTCTGTCAATACTACCACTGTCTATGTGGTGTCTGTCAATACTACCACTGTCTATGTGGTGTCTGTCAATACTACCACTGTCTATGTGGTGTCTGTCAATACTACCACTGTCTATGTGGTGTCTGTCAATACTACCACTGTCTCTGTGGTGTCTGTCAATACCACTGTCTCTGTGGTGTCTGTCAATACTATCACTGTCTCTGTGGTGTCTGTCAATACTATCACTGTCTCTGTGGTGTCTGTACTATCACTGTCTCTGTGGTGTCTGTCAATACTATCACTGTCTCTGTGCTGTCTGTCAATACTCACTGTCTATGTGGTGTCTGTCAATACTACCACTGTCTCTGTGGTGTCTGTCAATACTACCACTGTCTATGTACTGTCTGTCAATACTATCACTGTCTATGTGGTCTGTCAATACTATCACTGTCTCTGTGGTGTCTGTCAATACTACCACTGTCTATGTGCTGTCTGTCAATACTACCACTGTCTATGTGGTGTCTGTCAATACTACCACTGTCTATGTGGTGTCTGTCAATACTATCACTGTCTGTGGTGTCTGTCAATACTATCACTGTCTCTGTGGTGTCTGTCAATACTATCACTGTCTCTGTGGTGTCTGTCAATACATCACTGTCTCTGTGGTGTCTGTCAATACTACCACTGTCTCTGTGGTGTCTGTCAATACTACCACTGTCTCTGTGGTGTCTGTCAATACTACCACTGTCTATGTGGTGTCTGTCAATACTACACTGTCTCTGTGGTGTCTGTCAATATACCACTGTCTATGTCTGTCAATACTACCACTGTCTATGTGGTGTCTGTCAATACTACCACTGTCTATGTACTGTCTGTCAATACTACCACTGTCTATGTGCTGTCTGTCAATACTATCACTGTCTATGTGCTGTCTGTCAATACTACCACTGTCTCTGTGTGTCTGTCAATACTACCACTGTCTATGTACTGTCTGTCAATACTACCACTGTCTGATCTACCACTGTCTATGTGTGTCTGTCAATACTATCACTGTCTATGTGCTGTCTGTCAATACTATCACTGTCTGCTGTTTGTCAATACTACCACTGTCTCTGTGGTGTCTGTCAATATTATCACTGTCTATGTGCTGTCTGTCAATACTACCACTGTCTATGGTGTCTGTCAATACTACCACTGTCTATGTGCTGTCTGTCAATACTACCACCATCTCTGTTATGGCAGTTGGTTATGGAGTCAGATGACTTGGGAATGTTTATTCATCCTGAATATACAAGGCTCTGATTGTTGATGTGTGTGTGTGTGTGTGTGCTGTGTGTGTGTGTGTGTGTGTGTGTGTGTGTGTGTGTGTGTGTGTGTGTGTGTGTCTGTGTAGCTGATAGACCAGTGGATTGTGCGATGCCAGGAGTTGGGCATCCCCATCAGTGCCAGCTTCAGCCTCATCAACATCCTGGGCGACCCCTATGAGATCCGCCTGTGGAACGCCGAGGGGTTGCCCCGGGACACCGTTTCCACTGAGAATGGAATCCTGGTTACCCGTGGACGCCGCTGGCCACTCATGATCGACCCTCAGGATCAGGTGACCCAGCCGACAGCAAATCAGTGCTTTTTGTCTTAAATCATTCAACCAATCAGCCAATCAACCAATCAGAAGTATTTGTATTACCACACTTTTCATCTCTTCTGGATTCAGTCCTCTACTTAAATACTCTATTTAGATTATATAACATATTTTAATCACAGGTACCTTTATATGTGATGGTGTTGCAAATAGTTATTCATCTTATACTTTGTAATTAGCTACTTGTCAAGTTGTATTTCTAGTTGTAATTTTCTCTATTCTTGTATTGGCTGTGATGACCAGAGTTCTTTTTCTGTGGCTACATCTGCTAAAATAACAGTTGTGTTGTAATGTGTTGTGGCTCAAACCCTGACTCCCATTCCCAGACCCCAGCCTGGAACAAACCCTGACTCCCAGACCCCAGCCTGGAACAAACCCTGACTCCCAGACCCCAGCCTGAAACAAACCCTGACTCCCATTCTCATACCCCAGCCTGGAACAAACCCTGACTCCCATTCCCAGACCCCACCTGGAACAAACCCTGACTCCCATTCCAGACCCCAACCTGGAACAAAGCCTGACTCCCATTCTCAGACCCCAGCCTGGAACAAACCCTGACTCCCATTCCCAGACCCCACCTGGAACAAACCCTGACTCCCATTCCCAGACCCCAACCTGGAACAAACCCTGACTCCCATTCCCAGACCCCACCTGGAACAAACCCCTGACTCCCATTCCCAGACCCCAGCCTGGAACAAACCCTGACTCCCAGACCCCACCTGGAACAAAGCCTGACTCCCATTCCCAGACCCCAGCCTGGAACAAACCCTGACTCCCATTCCCAGACCCCACCTGGAACAAACCCTGACTCCCATTTCAGACCCCAGCCTGGAACACCCTGACCCCAACCTGGAACAAAGCCTGACTCCCATTCCCCAGCCTGGAACAAAGCCTGACTCCCATTCCCAGACCCCAGCCGGGAACAAACCCTGACTCCCAGACCCCAGCCTGGAACAAACCCTGACTCCCATTCTCAGACCCCAGCCTGGAACAACCCCTGACTCCCAGACCCCAGCCTGGAACAAACCCTGACTCCCAGACCCCAGCCTGGAACAAACCCTGACTCCCATTCTCAGACCCCAGCCTGGAACAAACCCTGACTCCCAGACCCCAGCCTGGAACAAACCCTGACTCCCATTCTCAGACCCCAGCCTGGAACAAACCCTGACTCCCAGACCCCAACCTGGAACAAACCCTGACTCCCATTCTCAGACCCCAGCCTGGAACAAACCCTGACTCCCAGACCCCAGCCTGGAACAAACCCTGACTCCCAGACCCCAGCCTGGAACAAACCCGGACTCCCATTCCCAGACCCCAGCCTGGAACAAACCCTGACTCCCAGACCCCAGCCTGAAACAAACCCTGACTCCCAGACAGCCCAGACTCCCAGACCCCAGCCTGGAACAAACCCTGACTCCCAGACCCCAGCCTGGAACAAACCCTGACTCCCAGACCCCAGGAACAAACCCTGACTCCCATTCTCAGACCCCAGCCTGGAACAAACCCTGACTCCCAGACCCCAGCCTGGAACAAACCCTGACACCCATTCTCAGACCCCAGCCTGGAACAAACCCTGACTCCCAGACCCCAGCCTGGAACAAACCCTGACACCCATTCCCAGACCCCAGCCTGGAACAAACCTGACTCCCAGACCCCAGCCTGGAACAAACCCTGACTCCCATTCCCAGACCCCAGCCTGGAACAAACCCTGACTCCCAGACCCCAGCCTGGAACAAACCCTGACTCCCATTCTCAGACCCCAGCCTGGAACAAACCCTGACTCCCAGACCCCAGCCTGGAACAAACCCTGACACCCATTCCCAGACCCCAGCCTGGAACAAACCCTGACTCCCAGACCCCAGCCTGGAACAAACCCTGACACCCAGACCCCAGCCTGGAACAAACCCTGACTCCCAGACCCCAGCCTGGAACAAACCCTGACTGACACCCATTCCCAGACCCCAGCCTGGAACAAACCCTGACTCCCATTCTCAGACCCCAGCCTGGAACAAACCCTGACTCCCATTCTCAGACCCCAGCCTGGAACAAACCCTGACTCCCAGACCCCAGCCTGGAACAAACCCTGACTCCCATTCCCAGACCCCAGCCTGGAACAAACCCTGACTCCCAGACCCCAGCCTGGAACAAACCCCTGACTCCCAGACCCCAGCCTGGAACAAACCCTGACTCCCATTCCCAGACCCCAGCCTGGAACAAACCCTGACTCCCAGACCCCAGCCTGGAACAAACAAACCCTGACACCCAGACCCCAGCCTGGAACAAACCCTGACTCCCAGACCCCAGCCTGGAACAAACCCTGACTCCCATTCCCAGACCCCAGCCTGGAACAAACCCGGACTGACACCCAGACCCCAGCCCATTCCCAGACCCCAGCCTGGAACAAACCCAAACCCGGACTCCCATTCCCAGACCCCAGCCTGGAACAAGGCAACAACAGGAGACAACCGCCCTGACTATTCTATTACTAACACTATTCCCTTATCACCACGGAGACAACAGCCCTGAGACACTAAGACTATTCCCACTCTCTCTGTGTTGTAATCACACACACACAGACTCCATGCGCTTGGCCACTGTGTAGTTTGACTCTCAGCTCCAGTCCCCTGACACCTCTTATGTTGCTTCCTGTCATCTTTTGTTTCTTTCTCCTTCTCCTCTCTTTCTTTGGGCCTCTGCCCCAGGGAGCGGTCTGTTGACTGGTCTCTGTCTGCCATGCACAGGCCGACGATGGAGATGGGGAGAGGAAGGGAGTTGAGCAGGCAGGGAGGCTTGCTGACAGCCTAGCACGGGGACACTTCATTGACTCACACACACACGGCTTGTCTGTCCACTGACTCAAATGTAGTGCACTTCTGTTTGTCAGTTTTCATTCATGTCGATGAGAGTGATTCTGACCTGGCGGGTCCATCAATCACCAGGGGTGTCAAACTCATTCCGTGGAGGGCCTGGTGTCTGCAGGTTTCAGTTGTTTCCTTTCAATTAAAACCTAAATCACCAGGGGTGTCAAACTCATTCCGTGGAGGGCCTGGTGTCTGCAGGTTTCAGTTTCCTTTCAATTAAAACCTAAATCACCAGGGGTGTCAAACTCATTCTGTGGAGGGCCTGGTGTCTGCAGGTTTCAGTTTCCTTTCAATTAAAACCTAAATCACCAGGGGTGTCAAACTCATTCCGTGGAGGGCCTGGTGTCTGCAGGTTTCAGTTTCCTTTCAATTAAAACCTAAACAACCAGGTGTGTGGAGTTCCTGATTAATTAGTGACCTTAATTCATCAATCAAATACAAGGGAGGAGCGAAAACCTGCAGCCACTCGGTCCTTTGTGGATTGAGTTTGACACCTGTGTCATGGACAACATAGTGACTTCCTGGTATGAGAGGAAATGACATGACCCCTCAATGGTGGTCACATGGATACTATAAAGGGACAATATGGAAGTTCTGTCCCTTGTGGCGTTGGGATGACATAGCTACACAATCACAACCGACCTGAAACTAAACAAATAATCCCTCATTTGAAATGCTTTATACAACTGTGTCTGGTCCGTCTCCAGGCCAACCGCTGGATCCGTTCCAAGGAGACCAAGAACGGTCTGAAGGTGATCAAGCTGACCGACTCTGGTTTCCTGCGAACCCTGGAGAACGCCATCCGCATGGGCATGCCCGTACTGCTGGAGGAGGTCAGTACTATGGCAGCCATTGTAGGTCACGATTCACCATGGAGATTAGTCTCGGGGGACAGTTCTAACCTCCATTTTGGGTCTAGAGTTAGCAAAGAGACCTGGGTGAGTTGACTTGGAACAGGAAGAATGGTAAAACTGACCAGCGTGACGTCAATTTTGTGTCCTGGTTGTGTGTGAGTAGCTGAAGGAGACTGTGGACCCGGCTCTGGAG
>NC_068436.1:20228585-20248585 GCF_023373465.1 Oncorhynchus keta
CTCCCTCTCCTCCCCACCTTCCTCCCTCTCACCTGCTCTCTCTGATCCCCCTCCCCACCTTCCTCCCTCTCACCTGCTCTCTCTCTGACCCCCTCCCCACCTTCCCCCTCTCCCTGCTCTCCCTGATCACCTCTTCCCCAACATCCTCCCTCTCCCCTGCTCTCTCTGACCCCCCTCCCCACCTTCTCCCCTGCTCTCCCTGATCACCTCTTCCCCAATTTCCTCCCTCTCCCCTGCTCTCTCTCTGACCCCCCTCCCCTGTAGCTCTTTAACTCCACCATAGAGATATCAGAGAAGAGCAGTGTTCTGGAAGAGCGCCTGCAGATCCTCCTGGACCAGACCCTGCTCACCAGCTACACCAACATATCCCGTGGCCTGTTTGAGCAGCACAAGACCATCTACAGGTAAAGGGGGTTTGACCTTTTCTTTAAGCTGCATTGTGGGTATCAAATGGGCTCTACAAATATATTCATGATGATGATGATTCTTATTTTTGTTATTACAGCTTCATGCTTTGTGTGGACATCATGCGCCAGCATGGCGAGGTCACTGACGCAGAGTGGCAGCACTTCCTGCGAGGAGCGCCCCCCCTTGACAAGGTAGTCAGGTTGATTGACGGACCCGTCAGCCAATCAAATGGGATTATCGTCCACTGTCAGCCAATTAAAGGCAACTAGTGTCCACTCTAAGCCAGTCAAAAATGATAGATATGTGAGCTCTTAGCAAATCACAGGAAGAATTTCAAGCCCTTTACCAATCATAGAGTTTATATTTCAAGCCCTTTACCAATCATAGAGTTTATATTTCAGCCCTTTACCAATCATAGAGTTTATATTTCAGACCTTTACCAATCATAGAGTTTATATTTCAGACCTTTACCAATCATAGAGTTTATATTTCAGCCCTTTATTCAATCATATTACTGTTCAAACCCAAACCAGAAAGAGGGCTCAGGTTTGTTGTAATATGCAGCACAACATAAATGTTGATAATCTGTCAATTGTCACTGGTCTATAACAGGACTGTCTGGAATCTCTCCCTAAAATGAAGATATGTCTTGAGCCAGACAATGATTCCCACTTCTTCTATCCCTCAGCAGTCTTTACTCAGCCCATTAGGAATGCATCATTTTAAATCTCCTAGTTAAGAGTGCCTGTATACCAGAGGGCTTGTCAGCCTCTTTCCCGCTCTGCAGGAGAGAAACAGAGAGGGGAGAGAGTCCCCTCTAACCTGTGACTGTGTGTAGAATACTGATGTCCCCATGTGTCTGTGTGTAGTCAATGACTTAGCTGTCTCCAGAAACACAGATCTAGGATCAGCTAACCCTCCCCCATTCTAACTCTAATCATAAGGTGTGCCATACACTAAACTAGCCTGAGAACAGTGTGTTGGGACACAGACTTCATAATCTTTCTCTAGAGCAGGGTTTTTTGAAGAGTTCTGACAAGAGTGGATTGCTGAATGTATTATTCAATGACTCTATATCTAATGGGTGGTTTAGTCTGTCTCTATATGTCGTTATTTAAGCAGGGGAAAGATGGCCGCTTTGTCTGAAACTGGGACCCTAAACCATTGGGGGGCCATTCTCATTAAAATGATGTCCTGGTCCTCCGTCCTTATCTTCTTTTCACCCCCACCTCATCTTTTCTCCATCCATCACCTCGGTTCTCCACGTAATACCCAATGTCCCCTTGTCCTCCCTCCTCTTCTGTCTCCTCTCCACACCCCCCTCTATCTATCATTCTCTTCTATCTCAACTCCTTCTCTCTTCCCTCCTCCCCCTGGCTCTCTCTCTCCTCCCTCCCTCCCCCTGGCTGGCTCTCTCTCCTCCCTCCCTCCTGTCTGTCTCTCTCTCTCCCTCCCTCCCCTCTCTCTCTCTCCCCTCCCTCCCCCTGTTTCTCTCTCTCCCTCCCTCCCCCTGTCTCTCTCTCTCCTCCCTCCCCCTGTCTCTCTCCCTCCCTCCCCTGTCTCTCTCTCTCCCTCCCTCCCCCTGTCTCTTCCCTCCCCCTGTCTCTCTCTCCCTCCCTCCCCCCTCTCTCCTCTCCCTCCCTCCTCCCTCTCTATCTCTCTCTCTCTCTCTCTTTCTCCCTCCCCCCTCCTTCCTCCCCCTGTCTCTCTCTCCCTCCCTCCCCCTGTCTCTCTCTCCCTCCCTCCCCTGCTGGCTCTCTCTCCCTCCCTCCTCCCTCTCTCTCTCTCTCTCTCCCTCTCTTTCTCTTTCTCCCTCTCTCTCTCTCTCTCTCCCTCCCTCCCCCTGTCTCTCTCTCTCTCCCTCCCTCCCCCTGTCTCTCTCTCTCTCCCTCCCTCCCCCTGTCTCTCCCTCCCTCCCCCCTGTCTCTTCCAGACCCCCCCTGTCTCTCCCTCCCTCCCTCCCCTGTCTCTCTCTCCCTCCCACCCCCACCAGGATCATCCAGAGAGGCCTGAGGTGCCATGGCTGTCAGAGTTTACCTGGCAGACATGCTGTGAGCTGGAGGACACTCTGCCCTGCTTCAACGGCATCAAGAGAGAGATCACCGCCACACCCATCTCTATAAAACTAGGTAGAGTAACACACAACTAAAATAACCTAGACACCCATCTCTATAAAACTAGGTAGAGTAACACACAACTAAAATAACCTAGACACCCATCTCTATAAAACTAGGTAGAGTAGTAACACACAACTAAAATAACCTAGACACCCATCTCTATAAAACTAGGTAGAGTAGTAACACACAACTAAAATAACCTAGACACCCATCTCTATAAAACTAGGTAGAGTAACACACAGCTAAAATAACCTAGACACCCATCTCTATAAAACTAGGTAGAGTAACACACAACTAAAATAACCTAGACACCCATCTCTATAAAACTAGGTAGAGTAGTAACACACAACTAAAATAACCTAGACACCCATCTCTATAAAACTAGGTAGAGTAGTAACACACAACTAAAATAACCTAGACACCCATCTCTATAAAACTAGGTAGAGTAACACACAACTAAAATAACCTAGACACCCATCTCTATAAAACTAAAATCCCCCTGGACACTCCATCTCTATAAAACTCTCGTAGAGTAGTAACACACAACTAAAATAACCTAGACACCCATCTCTATAAAACTAGGTAGAGTAACACACAACTAAAATAAATCTCTATAAAACACAACTAAAATAACCTAGACACCCATCTCTAGACACCCATCTCTATAAAACTAGGTAGTAGTAACACACAACTAAAATAACCTAGACACCCATCTCTATAAAACTAGGTAGAGTAACACACAGCTAAAATAACCTAGACACCCATCTCTATAAAACTAGGTAGAGTAACACACAGCTAAAATAACCTAGACACCCATCTCTATAAAACTAGGTAGAGTAGTAACACAGCTAAAATAACCTAGACACCCATCTCTATAAATCTAGGTAGAGTAACACACAACTAAAATAACCTAGACACCCATCTCTATAAAACTAGGTAGAGTAACACACAACTAAAATAACCTAGACACCCATCTCTATAAAACTAGGTAGAGTAGTAACACACAACTAAAATAACCTAGACACCCATCTCTATAAAACTAGGTAGAGTAGTAACACACAACTAAAATAACCTAGACACCCATCTCTATAAAACTAGGTAGAGTAGTAACACACAACTAAAATAACCTAGACACCCATCTCTATAAAACTAGGTAGAGTAACACACAACTAAAATAACCTAGACACCCATCTCTATAAAACTAGGTAGAGTAGTAACACACAACTAAAATAACCTAGACACCCATCTCTATAAAACTAGGTAGAGTAACACACAACTAAAATAACCTAGACACCCATCTCTATAAAACTAGGTAGAGTAACACACAACTAAAATAACCTAGACACCCATCTCTATAAAACTAGGTAGAGTAGTAACACACAACTAAAATAACCTAGACACCCATCTCTATAAAACTAGGTAGAGTAACACACAACTAAAATAACCTAGACACCCATCTCTATAAAACTAGGTAGAGTAACACACAACTAAAATAACCTAGACACCCATCTCTATAAAACTAGGTAGAGTAACACAACTAAAATAACCTAGAGATTACCACTAAAATAACCTAAAATAACCACCCATCTCTATAAAACTAGGTAGAGTAACACACAGCTAAAATAACCTAGACAGATCTCTTAAAACTAGGTAGAGTAGTAACACAACTAAAATAACCTAGAGATTATCCACTAGGTAGAGTAGTAACACAGCTAAAATAACCTAGAGATTACCACTAGGTAGAGTAGTAACACAGCTAAAATAACCTAGAGATTACCACTAGGTAGAGTAAACACAGCTAAAATAACCTAGAGATTACCACTAGGTAGAGTAGTAACACAGCTAAAATAACATAGAGATTACCACTAGGTAGAGTAGTAACACAGCTAAAATAACCTAGAGATTACCACTAGGTAGAGTAGTAACACAGCTAAAATAACCTAGAGATTACCACTAGGTAGAGTAGTAACACAGCTAAAATAACCTAGACACCCATCTCTATAAAACTAGGTAGAGTAACACACAACTAAAATAACCTAGACACCCATCTCTATAAAACTAGGTAGAGTAGTAACACACAACTAAAATAACCTAGACACCCATCTCTATAAAACTAGGTAGAGTAACACACAACTAAAATAACCTAGAGATTACCACTAGGTAGAGTAGTAACACAGCTAAAATAACATAGAGATTACCACTAGGTAGAGTAGTAACACAGCTAAAATAACCTAGAGATTACCACTAGGTAGAGTAGTAACACAGCTAAAATAACCTAGAGATTACCACTAGGTAGAGTAGTAACACAGCTAAAATAACCTAGAGATTACCACTAGGTAGAGTAGTAACACAGCTAAAATAACCGAGAGATTAGCCACTAGGTAGAGTAGTAACACAGCTAAAATAACCTAGAGATTACCACTAGGTAGAGTAGTAACACAGCTAAAATAACCTAGAGATTACCACTAGGTAGAGTAGTAACACAGCTAAAATAACCTAGAGATTACCACTAGGTAGAGTAGTAACACAGCTAAAATAACCTAGAGATTACCACTAGGTAGAGTAGTAACACAGCTAAAATAACCTAGAGATTACCACTAGGTAGAGTAGTAACACAGCTAAAATAACCTAGAGATTACCACTAGGTAGAGTAGTAACACAGCTAAAATAACCTAGAGATTACCACTAGGTAGAGTAGTAACACAGCTAAAATAACCCAGAGATTACCACTAGGTAGAGTAGTAACACAGCTAAAATAACCTAGAGATTACCACTAGGTAGAGTAACACACAGCTAAAATAACCTAGAGATTACCACTAGGTAGAGTAGTAACACAGCTAAAATAACCTAGAGATTACCACTACCTTGTAATCTGCTAATGATGTCAATGTCAATGCTAATGTTGTCAATGGGAACACACACTCTTCTGCCTAGCTACAGAAGTAGATTAATATTGGAGTGTGTGTTCCCAGGTCGTCTGGAAGTGTGTTTCAACCCAGAGAACTGGCAGGGCTACGTGTCTGACTCCCAGCTGCCTCCCTACTCAGAGGAGATGTCTGAAGAAGAGAAGGAAAAGGCAAACGGGGTCAGGGGTCACTGGGATCAGAGACTGGGGGCCTTCCAGAAACTGGTGCTCATCAAGAGCTTCATGGAGGAGAAGGTAGTGGGGGTTGTTGGTGTGTGTGTGTGTGTCTGTCTGGAAAGGGCTGCCAGTTTTCTTGGCATCTCTCTCATTGTATGTTGCATATCAATGGTCATATTTG
This sequence comes from Oncorhynchus keta, assembly GCF_023373465.1. Classification (NCBI taxonomy): domain Eukaryota; kingdom Metazoa; phylum Chordata; class Actinopteri; order Salmoniformes; family Salmonidae; genus Oncorhynchus; species Oncorhynchus keta. Next base: position 20,234,374 of record NC_068436.1, read on the forward strand.
ATAGGAGTTGCCCTTCAGGCCACACAGCGATATTTGCAGTTATGTTCATCCATCTGTTTTATTTAGGGTGTGTTCTTAAATTCAATCTGGAGTGCCAGAGTGTTGTCAGACTGTACGTTGGTAAATCCAGAGCTCTGGCGCGAGGGCTAGGTTTGAGCCGAGCGTTCTGACCTCACAACTATCGTCAACCACCCAAGCTAACTGGCTAGCTACTTCCAGACACATAATGAGAGAACACCTCACTCTGACCATTTTCCTTGAGCTAGCAGGGCTGGTTAGGCTGTTTTCATGTTATTCTAATTTTATTTATTTAACTAGGCAAGTCAGTTAAGAACAAATTCTTATTTTCAATGACGGCCTGGGAACAGCGGGTTAACTGTCTGTTCAGGGGCAGAACGACAGATCTGTACCTTGTCAGCTCGGGGATTTGAACTTGCAACCTTCCGGTTACGAGTCCAACGCTCTAACCACTAGGCTACCCTGCCGCCCCCTGAGTGTTGGTGACTGTAACTGTGCAGCTGGCAACATTTTAATGATGTTTTTTTGCCAACGTTTGCTGACAGCGGCCATATTCAGCTAGTGTTGAACGTTTGTAAATTCAGTTATTCTGCTCTCTGAAACACTCAGAGGAGAGTACTCTGGAATCAGAGTAGATAGCCGGAGGGAGTTGACTTACTCTCCCTGCCACTCTCCCTCCCTCCCTCTAGGTGGTGTTTGCGGTGACAGAGTTTGTGATCGTGAGCCTGGGGAAACAGTTTGTAGAGAACCCTCCTGTTGACCTGGCCACTCTCTACAGTGACATGTCTCCCTCCACCCCCCTGGTCTTCATCCTCAGTACCGGATCAGACCCCATGGGAGCCTTCCAACGCTTCGCCAAGGAGAGGGGATACCTGGACAGGTGAGGGGGTGGGACAGCGGGAGGATGGAGGAGAAGGGGGAGGGAGGGAGGGAGGGGTAGTTGGGTACCCCTGTCCCCCTCTCTGAGACTGTTCCCCTCTCTATGTCGGTCCCCTGCATCTCAGTATTAACAACTTGTCCTTCTTTCTCATCATGTGTCCAGGTTTGGCTGGTGGAGGCCGTCATTGTAAATAAGAATTTGTTCTTAACTGACTTGCCTAGTTAAATAAAGGTTCAATGAAAAATAAATCAATACAAATCTCTCTCTAGGTCAGGGTCCTCTCTGTCTCTCAGTATTATCTCTGTCTCTCAGTATTAACTCTCTGTCGCTCAGTATTATCTCTGTCTCTCAGTATTAACTCTCTGTCTCTCAGTATTAACTCTCTGTCTCTCAGTATTAACTCTCTGTCTCTCAGTATTAACTCTGTCTCTCAGTATTAACTCTCTGTCTCTCAGTATTAACTCTCTGTCTCTCAGTATTAACTCTCTGTCTCTCAGTATTAACTCTGTCTCTCAGTATTAACTCTCTGTCTCTCAGTATTAACTCTCTGTCTCTCAGTATCAACTCTGTCTCTCAGTATTAACTCTGTCTCTCAGTATTAACTCTCTGTCTCTCAGTATTAACTCTCTGTCTCTCAGTATTAACTCTGTCTCTCTAACTCTGTCTCTCAGTTCAACTCTGTCTCTCAGTATTAACTCTCTGTCTCTCAGTATCAACTCTGTCTCTCAGTATTAACTCTCTGTCTCTCAGTATTAACTCTCTGTCTCTCAGTATTAACTCTCTGTCTCTCAGTATTAACTCTCTGTCTCTCAGTATTAACTCTCTGTCTCTCAGTATTAACTCTCTGTCTCTCAGTATTAACTCTCTGTCTCTCAGTATTAACTCTCTGTCTCTCAGTATTAACTCTCTGTCTCTCAGTATCAACTCTCTGTCTCTCAGTATTAACTCTCTGTCTCTCAGTATTAACTCTGTCTCTCAGTATCAACTCTGTCTCTCAGTATTAACTCTCTGTCTCTCAGTATCAACTCTGTCTCTCAGTATTAACTCTGTCTCTCAGTATTAACTCTCTGTCTCTCAGTATTAACTCTCTGTCTCTCAGTATTAACTCTCTGTCTCAGTATTAACTCTGTCTCTCAGTATTAACTCTCTGTCTCTCAGTATTAACTCTCTGTCTCTCAGTATTAACTCTGTCTCTCAGTATTAACTCTCTGTCTCTCAGTATTAACTCTCTGTCTCTCAGTATTAACTCTCTGTCTCTCAGTATCAACTCTGTCTCTCAGTATTAACTCTCTGTCTCTCAGTATTATCTCTGTCTCTCAGTATTAACTCTCTGTCTCTCAGTATTAACTCTGTCTCTCAGTATTAACTCTCTGTCTCTCAGTATTAACTCTCTGTCTCTCAGTATTAACTCTCTGTCTCTCAGTATCAACTCTGTCTCTCAGTATTAACTCTCTGTCTCTCAGTATTAACTCTCTGTCTCTCTCCAGGGTAGGTCTATCTCTGTCTCTCAGTATTAACTCTCTGTCTCTCAGTATAATCTCTCTGTCTCTCAGTATTAACTCTGTCTCTCAGTCCAGGGTGAGGTCTGTCTCTCTATTAACTCTCTGTCTCTCAGTATTAACTGTCTCTGTATCTCTCTCCAGTATTAACTCTCTGTCTCTCATTATTAACCCTATGTCTCTCTCTCAGGGTGATCTAACTCTCAGGGTCTCTCAGTATTAACCTATCTCTGTCTCTCAGTATATATCTCTCTGTCTCTCAGTATTAACCTCTGTCTCTCAGTAGGGTAAGGTCTGTCTCTCTATTATCTCTGTCATGGTCTCTCAGTGTTAACCTCTGTCTCTCAGTGATTATCTCTCTCAGGGTCTCTCAGTGTTAACCCTCTGTCTCTCAGTATGAGGTCTATCTCTCTAGTTCAGGGTCTCTCAGTGTCTATCTCTCTCTATCTCTTAACTCTGTCTCTCAGTGTTAACCCCATCTCTGTCTCTCAGGGTAGGTCTATCTCTCTAGGTCTCTGTCTCTCAGTGTTAACCCTCTGTCTCTCCAGGGTATTAACTCTCTGTCTCTCAGTATTAACCCTCTGTATCTCTCTCCAGGGTGAGGTCTAACTCTCTAGGTCAGGGTCTCTCAGTGTTAACCCTCTGTCTCTCTGTATCTCTGTCTCTCAGGGTGACTCTCTGTCTCTCTATCTCTCTGTCTCTCAGGGTCTCTCAGTATTAACTCACTGTCTCTCAGTATTAACTCTCTGTATCTCAGTATTAACTCTGTCTCTCAGTATTAACTCTCTGTCTCTCAGTATTAACTCTCTGTCTCTCAGTATTAACTCTCTGTCTCTCAGTATTAACTCTCTGTCTCCCAGTATTAACTCTCTGTCTCTCAGTATTAACCCCATGTCTCACTCTCCAGGGTGAGGTCTATCTCTCTAGGTCAGGGTCTCTCAGTGTTAACCCTCTGTCTCTCTCTCCAGGGTGAGGTCTATCTCTCTAGGTCAGGGTCTCTCAGTATTAACTCTGTCTCTCTCCAGGGTGAGGTCTATCTCTAGGTCAGGGTCTCTCAGTGTTAACCCTCTGTATCTCTCTCCAGGGTGAGGTCTATCTCTCTAGGTCAGGGTCTCTCAGTGTTAACCCTCTGTATCTCTCTCCAGGGTGAGGTCTATCTCTCTAGGTCAGGGTCTCTCAGTGTTAACCCTCTGTATCTCTCTCCAGGGTGAGGTCAATCTCTCTAGGTCAGGGTCTCTCAGTATTAACTCTGTATCTCTCTCCAGAGTGAGGTCTATCTCTCTAGGTCAGGGTCTCTCAGTGTTAACCCTCTGTATCTCTCTCCAGGGTGAGGTCTATCTCTCTAGGTCAGGGTCTCTCAGTGTTAACCCCATGTATCTCTCTCCAGGGTGAGGTCTGTCTCTCTAGGTCAGGGTCTCTCAGTGTTAACCCCATGTATCTCTCTCCAGGGTGAGGTCTATCTCTCTAGGTCAGGGTCTCTCAGTATTAACCTCTGTCTCTCTCTCCAGGGTGAGGTATATCTCTAGGTCAGGGTCTCTCAGTGTTAACCCTCTGTATCTCTCTCCAGGGTGAGGTCTATCTCTAGGTCAGGGTCTCTCAGTGTTAACCCTCTGTATCTCTCTCCAGGGTGAGGTCTATCTCTAGGTCAGGGTCTCTCAGTATTAACCCTATGTCTCTCTCCAGGGTGAGGTCTATCACTCTAGGTCAGGGTCTCTCAGTGTTAACCCTCTGTCTCTATGTATCTCTCTCTCCAGGGTGAGGTATATCTCTCTAGGTCAGGGTCTCTCAGTGTTAACCCTCTGTATCTCTCTCCAGGGTGAGGTCTATCTCTCTAGGTCATGGTCTCTCAGTGTTAACCCTCTGTATCTCTCTCCAGGGTCTATCTCTCTGTCAGGGTCTCTCAGTGTCTATCTCTCTAGGTCAGGGTCTCTCAGTGTTAACCCTCTGTATCTCTCTCCAGGGTGAGGTCTATCTCTCTAGGTCAGGGTCTCAGTGTTAACCCTCTGTATCTCTCTCCAGGGTGAGGTCTATCTCTCTATGTCAGGTCTCTCAGTGTTAACCCTCTGTATCTCTCTCCAGAGTCTATCTCTCTAGGTCAACTCAGTGTTAACCCTCTTTATCTCTCTCCAGAGTGAGGTCTATCTCTCTAGGTCAGGGTCTCTCAGTGTTAACCCTCTGTATCTCTCTCCAGGGTGAGGTCTATCTCTCTAGGTCAGGGTCTCTCAGTGTTAACCCTCTGTATCTCTCTCCAGGGTGAGGTCTATCTCTCTAGGTCAGGGTCTCTCAGTGTTAACCCCTGTATCTCTCTCCAGGGTGAGGTCTATCTCTCTAGGTCAGGGTCTCTCAGTGTTAACCCCATTATCTCTCTCCAGAGTGAGGTCTATCTCTCTAGGTCAGGGTCTCTCAGTGTTAACTCTGTATCTCTCTCCAGGGTGATCTATCTCTAGGTCATGGTCTCTCAGTGTTAACCCTCTGTATCTCTCTCCAGGGTGAGGTCTATCTCTCTAGGTCAGGGTCAGGGTCCTATAGCTGAGAAGATGATTCTGGAAGCTCTGAAGAGCGGTAACTGGATCTTCCTCCAGAACTGTCACCTGGCTGTGTCCTGGATGTTAGCCATGGAGGAACTTATCAAGACCTTCACTGAGCCGGGTCAGAACCCCTACACACACACTACCTACAGACACCCTACACACACACTACCTACAGACACCCTACACACACACTACCTACAGACACCCTACACACACACTACCTACAGACACCCTACACACACACTACATACACACACCCTACACACACACACTACCTACAGACACCCTACACACACACTACCTACAGACACCCTACACACACACTACATATAGACACACCCTACACACACTAAATACAGACACACTACATATAGACCCCTACACACACACTACATATAGACACACCCACACACACACCCTACACACACACACACTACATATAGACACACCCTACACACACCCTACACACACACACACTACATATAGATACCATAAACATACACTACACACACCCTACACACACACACCACCTAAACCCACACACACACCCTACATATAGACACCCTAAACATACACTACATACAGACACCCTACACACACACCCTACAACACACACACACACACACTACATATACACACACCCTACACACACACACTACCTACAGACACCCTACACACACACTACCTACAGACACCCTACACACACACTACATACACACACCCTAAACACACACACACTACCTACAGACACCCTACACACACACTACCTACAGACACCCTACACACACACTACATACACACACCCTACACACACACACTACCTACAGACACCCTACACACACACACTACCTACAGACACCCTACACACACACATACACACTACACACCCTACATATAGACACCCTAAAGACACACACTACACACACACTACATACAGACACCCTATAACCCCACACACACACTACATATAGACACCCTACAACCCTACACACACACTACATACAGACACCCTAAACACACACACCCTACACACACACACACTACATATAGATACCCTAAACACACACACTACATACAGACACCCTAAAACACACACACACCCTACACACACACACCTAAACACACACACACCCTACACACAGACACCCTACACAGACACCCTACACACACACACCCTACACACAGACACCCTACACACACACCCTACACACAGACACCCTACACACACACCCTACATATAGACACCCTAAACATACACTACATACAGACACCCTACACACACACCCTACACACACACACCCTACACACAGACACCTAAACACACACACACCCTACACACACACACCCTACACACAGACACCCGTTCACACACACCCTACACCCTACACACAGACACCCTACACACACACCCTACACCCTATACACACACACCTACACACACACACCCTACATACAGACACACACTGTAGACACACACACCCTACATATAGACACACCCCTACATAGAGACACCCTAAAACACACACACCCTACATATAGACACCCTAAACACACACACACACACCCTACATATAGACACCCTACACACACACCCTACATATAGACACCTTAAACACACACACACCCTACATACAGACACCCTACACACACACACCCTACATATAGACACCTTAAACACACACACACCCTACACATAGACACCCACACACACACCCCTACATATAGACACCTTAAACACACACACACCCTACATATAGACACCCTAAACACACACACCCCTACATATAGACACCCTAAACACACACACACACCCTACATACAGACACCCTAAACACACACACACCCTACATATAGACACCCTAAACACACACACACACCCTACATACAGACACCCTAAACACACACACACCCTAAATATAGACACCCTAAACACACACTACATATAGACACACCCTACATACAGACACCCTAAAACACACACACACACCCTACACACAGACACCCTAAACACACACACCCTACATATAGACACCCTAAACACACACACACACCCTACACACACACTACACACACACCCTACATACAGACACCCTAAACACACACACACCCTACATACAGACACCCTAAACACACACACCCCTACATACAGACACCATAAAACACACACACACCCTACATATAGACGCCCTACATACAGACACCCTAAACACACACACACACCCTACATATAGACACCCTACATACAGACACCCTAAACACACACACCCCCTACATACAGACACCCTAAACACACACACACACCCTACATACAGACACCCTAAACACACACACACCCTACATACAGACACCCTAAACACACACACACACCCTACATATAGACACCCTACATACAGACACCCTAAACACACACACACCCTACATACAGACACCCTAAACACACACACACACCCTACATATAGACACCCTACATACAGACACCCTAAACACACACACACACACACCCTACATACAGACACCCTAAACACACACACACCCTACATACAGACACCCTAAACACACACACACACCCTACATATAGACACCCTACATACAGACACCCTAAACACACACACACCCACATACAGACACCCTAAACACACACACACCCCCTACATACAGACACCCTAAACACACACACACCCTACATACAGACACCCTACAACACACACACACCCTACATACAGACACCCTAAACACACACACACACACACCCTACATATAGACACCCTACATACAGACACCCTAAACACACACACACCCTACATACAGACACCCTAAACACACACACACACCCTACATATAGACACCCTAAACTCACACACCCTACATATAGACACCCTAAACACACACACCCTACATATAGACACCCTAAACACACACACACACACCCTACATATAGACACCCTACACACACACCCTACATATAGACACCTTAAACACACACACCCCTACATATAGACACCCTACACACACACCCCTACATACATAGACACCTTAAACACACACACACCCTACATATAGACACCCTACACACACACCCCTACATATAGACACCTAAACAACACACACACACACCCTACATATAGACACCCTACACACACACACCCTACATATAGACACCCTAAACACACACACACACCCTACATACAGACACCCTAAACACACACACACCCTAAATATAGACACCCTAAACACACACACACACCCTACATACAGACACCCTAAACACACACACACCCTACATACAGACACCCTAAACACACACACACACCCTACATATAGACACACCCTACATACAGACACCCTAAACACACACACACACACCCTACACACAGACACCCTAAACACACACACCCTACATATAGACACCCTAAACACACACACACACCCCACACACACAGACACCCTACACACACACACACCCTACACACACACCGTACATACAGACACCCTAAACACACACACCCCCTACATACAGACACCCTAAACACACACACACACCCTACATATAGACACCCTACATACAGACACCCTAAACACACACACACACACCCTACATATAGACACCCTACATACAGACACCCTAAACACACACACCCTACATACAGACACCCTAAACACACACACACACCCTACATACAGACACCCTAAACACACACACACCCTACATACAGACACCCTAAACACACACACACACCCTACATATAGACACCCTACATACAGACACCCTAAACACACACACACCCTACATACAGACACCCTAAACACACACACACACCCTACATATAGACACCCTACATACAGACACCCTAAACACACACACACACCCTACATACAGACACCCTAAACACACACACACCCTACATACAGACACCCTAAACACACACACACACCCTACATATAGACACCCTACATACAGACACCCTAAACACACACACCCTACATACAGACACCCTAAACACACACACACACCCTACATACAGACACCCTAAACACACACACACACCCTACATACAGACACCCTAAACACACACACACCCTACATACAGACACCCTAAACACACACACACACACCCTACATATAGACGCCCTACATACAGACACCCTAAACACACACACACCCCTACATACAGACACCCTAAACACACACACACACCCTACATATAGACACCCTAAACTCACACACCCTACATATAGACACCCTAAACACACACACACCCTACATACAGACACCCTAAACACACACACACCCTAATACAGACACACCCTACACACACACCCTACACACAGACACACTACATATAGACACACCCTACACACACACACCCTACACACACACACACTACATATAGATACCATAAACTACACTACACACACCCTACACACACACACCACCTACCCTACACACACACCCTACATATAGACACCCTACATATAGACACCCTAAACACACACTACATACAGACACCCTACACACACACTACACACACACACACACACACACACACACTACATATACACACACCCTACACACACACACACTACCTACAGACACCCTACACACACACTACCTACAGACACCCTACACACACACTACATACACACACCCTACACACACACACTACCTACAGACACCCTACACACACACACCTACAGACACCCTACACACACACTACATACACACACCCTACACACACACACTACCTACAGACACCCTACACACACACACTACCTACAGACACCCTACACACAGTTACAGACACACTACACACTACAGGGTATAGACACCCTACATATAGACACACCCTAGAACACACACACATGACAGACACCCTACATATAGACCCCCTACACACACACTATTATTTATTATTTAGACACACCCTACACACACACCCACACACACACTACATATAGACACCCTACACACACACCCTACACACACACACCCTACATATAGATACCCTAAACATACACTACATACAGACACCCTACACACACACACCCTACACACACACACCCTACACACAGACACCCTACACACACACCCTACACACACACACCCTACACACAGACACCCTACACACACACCCTACACACAGACACCCACACACACACCCTACATATAGACACCCTAAACATACACTACATACAGACACCCTACACACACACCCTACACACACACACCCTACACACAGACACCCTACACACACACCCTACATATAGACACCCTAAACATACACTACATACAGACACCCTACAAACACCCTACACACAGACACCCTACACACACACCCTACATATAGACACCCTAAACATACACTACATACAGACACCCTAAACACACACACCCTACACACACACACCCTACACACAGACACCCTAAACACACACACCCTACACACACACACCCTACACACAGACACCCTAAACACACACACACACACCCTACACACAGACACCTAAAAACACACACACCCTACACCCTATACAGACACACCTAAACACACACACCCTACATACAGACACACACTGTACACACACACCCTACATATAGACACACCCCTACATAGAGACACCCTAAAACACACACACCCTACATATAGACACCCTAAACACACACACACACACCCTACATATAGACACCCTACACACACACCCCTACATATAGACACCTAAACACACACACACCCTACATATAGACACACACACACACCCCCTACATATAGACACCTTAAACACACACACACCCTACATATAGACACCCTAAACACACACACCCCTACATATAGACACCTTAAACACACACACACCCTACATATAGACACCCTACACACACACCCCTACATATAGACACCCTAAACACACACACACACCCTACATACAGACACCCTAAACACACACACACCCTACATATAGACACCCTAAACACACACACACACCCTACATACAGACACCCTAAACACACACACACCCTAAATATAGACACCCTAAACACACACACACTACATATAGACACACCCTACATATAGACACCCTAAACACACACACACCCCCTACACACAGACACCCTAAACACACACACACCCTACATATAGACACCCTAAACACACACACACACACCCACACACACACACACCCTACATACACACACCCTACATACAGACACCCTACACACACACACCCTACATACAGACACCCTAAACACACACACCTCCTACATACAGACACCATAAAAACACACACACACCCTACATATAGACGCCCTACATACAGACACCCTAAACACACACACACACACACCCTACATATAGACACCCTACATACAGACACCCTAAACACACACACACCCTACATACAGAAACCCTAAACACACACACACCATACATACAGACACCCTAAACACACACACCCTACATACAGACACCCTAAACACACACACACACACCCTACATATAGACACCCTACATACAGACACCCTAAACACACACACACCCTACATACAGACACCCTAAACACACACACACACCCTACATATAGACACCCTACATACAGACACCCTAAACACACACACACACCCTACATACAGACACCCTAAACACACACACCCTACATACAGACACCCTAAACACACACACACACCCTACATACAGACACCCTAAACACACACACACACCCTACATACAGACACCCTAAAACACACACACACCCTACACACAGACACCCTAAACACACACACACACCCTACATACAGACACCCTAAACACACACACACCCTACATACAGACACCCTAAACACACACACACACACCCTACATATAGACGCCCTACATACAGACACCCTAAACACACACACACCCTACATACAGACACCCTAAACACACACACACACCCTACATATAGACACCCTAAACTCACACACCCTACATATAGACACCCTAAACACACACACACACCCTACATACAGACACCCTAAACACACACACACACCCTACATATAGACACCCTAAATACACACACACCCTACATACAGACACCCTACAACACACACACACCCTAAATATAGACACCTAAACACACACACACACTACATATAGACACACCCTACATACAGACACCCTAAACACACACACCCTACACACAGACACCCTAAACACACACACCCTACATATAGACACCCTAAACACACACACACACCCCACACACAGACACCCTACACACACACACCCATACACACAACCTACATACAGACACCCTAAAACACACACACCCCTACATACAGACACCATAAACACACACACACACCCTACATATAGACGCCCTACATACAGACACCCTAAAACACACACACACACACACACACACACCCTACATACAGACACATTTACATTTATATTTAAGTCATTTAGCAGACGCTCTATCCAGAGCCTACAAATTGGACACCCTAAACACACCCTAAGCACACCCTAAACACACACACCCCTACATACAGACACCCTAAACACACACACACACACCCTACATACAGACACCCTAAACACACACACACCCTACATACAGACACCCTAAACACACACACACACCCTACATATAGACACCCTACATACAGACACCCTAAACACACACACACACACACACCCTACATATAGACACCCTACATACAGACACCCTAAAACACACACAGATATACAGACCCTAAACATACAGACACCCTAAACACACACACACACCCTACATATAGACACCCTACATACAGACACCCTAAACACACACACCCTACATACAGACACCCTAAACACACACCCCTACATACAGACACCCTGCATACATAAACCCTAAACACACACACACCCTACATACAGACACCCTAAACACACACACCCTACATACAGACACCCTAAACACACACACACCCCCTACATACAGACACCCTACACACACACACACCCTACATACAGACACCCTACACACACACACCCCCTACATATAGACACCCTACACACACACACCCTACACACACACGCACCATTTATATTGACCATATTCCCTACAGTATATGACATCCTAGGTCATATAGGTAGGATGTAGGATTTGTTCTTAACTGAATTGCCTAGTTAAATAAAAGGTCAAATAAAAAATAAATAAATAAAACAAAACAAAGTAGATGTCCTAACCGACTTGCCAAAACTATAGTTTGTTTACAAGAAATGTGTGGAGTGGTTGAAAAAATAGTTTTAATGACTCCAACCTAAGTGATGTAAACTTCAACTGTATGTACCTGGGTATCAGGTGGTGTGAGGTGTTGCTGTGTGGTTAGGTCAGGACACAGGATGAATGGGGATTTGAATGGCTCTCACACACACACCCTGCACCTGCGGCTGTCCTGTGCTGCTGGACCTCTCTACGACACGCTATGGACTGGACTGACCCTATGTGTGTGTGCTGTGTTTATGTCTACTGACTCATTCTGTCACCTCCTCCCTGTTAGACACGGTGATCCATGAGAACTTCAGGTTGTTCCTGAGCTCCATGCCCACCAAGGTGTTCCTGTCACCGTCCTCCAGAACTCTGTCAAGGTAACGCTCACCTTTACACACAGGCAATAGATTCTACAACTCAAACTTAGGTTCTACTACTCCATTTTAGATTCTGGAACTCAGTCTTAGAATATGAAACTCCGTTTTAGATGATGAAACTCAGTCTTAGGTTCTAGAATCTCAGTCTTTGGTTCTAGAATCTCAGTCTTTGGTTCTAGAATCTCAGTCTTAGGTTCTACAATCTCAGACTTAGTTCTACAACTCAGTCTTAGGTTCTAGAGCATAATCTCGGGTTGTCTAAATTGAAACAGTATTGGATTCTCAAGGCTCTGTTGAGTTATTTATGGATCCTCAGCAATTCCGTTATTTCCTGTTTGCGTCTTTGGACAGATTGTCCTCTCAACCTTAGCCACTCCTCTCAACCTTAGCCACTCCTCTCAACCTTAGCCACTCCTCTCAACCTTAGCCACTCCTCTCAACCTTAGCCACTCCTCTCAACCTTAGCCACTCCTCTCAACCTTAGCCACTCCTCTCAACCTTAGCCACTCCTCTCAACCTTAGCCACTCCTCTCAACCTTAGCCACTCCTCTCAACCCTCGCCACTCCTCTCAACCTTAGCCACTCCTCTCAACCTTAGCCACTCCTCTCAACCTTAGCCACTCCTCTCAACCTTAGCCACTCCTCTCAACCTTAGCCACTCCTCTCAAC
>NC_068436.1:20251085-20272138 GCF_023373465.1 Oncorhynchus keta
ACACACCTTCTACTGTATTCATTATGTTTGAACACACACCTCCTACTGTATTCATTATGTCAGAACACACACCTCCTACTGTATTCATTATGTCAGAACACACACCCCCTACTGTATTCAGTATGTCTACTTGCACGCCATCATACAGGTCAGAACACACACCTCCTACTGTGTTCATTATGTCAGAACACACACCTCCTACTGTATTCATTATGTCAGAACACACACCTCCTACTGTATTCATTATGTCAGAACACACACCTCCTACTGTATTCATTATGTCAGAACACACACCTCCACTGTATTCATTATGTCAGAACACACACCTCCTACTGTATTCATTATGTCAGAACACACACCTCCTACTGTATTCATTATGTCAGAACACACACCTCCTACTGTATTCATTATGTCAGAACACACACCTCCACTGTATTCATTATGTCAGACACACACCTCCTACTGTATTCATTATGTCAGAACACACACCTCCTACTGTATTCATTATGTCAGAACACACACCTCCTACTGTATTCATTATGTCAGAACACACACCTCCTACTGTATTCATTATGTCAGAACACACACCACCTACTGTATTCATTATGTCAGAACACACACCTCCTACTGTATTCATTATGTCAGAACACACACCTCCTACTGTATTCATTATGTCAGAACACACACCTCCTACTGTATTCATTATGTCAGAACACACACCTCCTACTGTATTCATTATGTCAGAACACACACCTCCTACTGTATTCATTATGTCAGAACACACACCACCTACTGTATTCATTATGTCAGAACACACCTCCTACTGTATTCATTATGTCATTATGTCAGAACACACACCTCCTACTGTATTCATTGTCTTTGTAACTGTAACTGTTGAAATTGACAGTAGAATAAAAACAGTGAGTGTGTGTTGCAGGAGAGGAAGAAGTTTGGTCCTCTGGGTTGGAACATCCGTTATGAGTTCAACGACAGCGACAGAGAGTGTGCCCTGCTCAACCAGAACCTCTACTGTCAGACTGGTCACATACCCTGGGATGCTCTCATCTACATCACTGGTAGGACTGTGTGTGTGTATCGGCCGCCCTGCCTGTCTCCCTGCCTGTCTGTCTCCCTCCTTGCCTGTCTCCCTGCCTGTCTGTCTCCCTCCTTGCCTGTCTCCCTCCTTGCCTGTCTCCCTGCATGTCTCCCTTCCCGCCTCCCTGTCTGCCTGTTTCCCTGCCGGGTCCTCCATTATTCACATTACTGCTGACCACTGTGAGGTTCTGAGAGGTTTAGTAGCAGGGAAGACCCTGAGGTTCTGGGAGGTTTAGTAGCAGGGAAGACCCTGAGGTTCTGGGAGGTTTAGTAGCAGGGAAGACCCTGAGGTTCTGGGAGGTTTAGTAGCAGGGAAGACCCTGAGGTTCTGGGAGGTTTAGTAGCAGGGAAGACCCTGAGGTTCTGGGAGGTTTAGTAGCAGGGAAGACCCTGAGGTTCTGGGAGGTTTAGTAGCAGGGAAGACCCTGAGGTTCTGGGAGGTTTAGTAGCAGGGAAGACCCTGAGGTTCTGGGAGGTTTAGTAGCAGGGAAGACCCTGAGGTTCTGGGAGGTTTAGTAGCAGGGAAGACCCTGAGGTTCTGGGAGGTTTAGTAGCAGGGAAGACCCTGAGGTTCAGGGAGGTTTAGTAGCAGGGAAGACCCTGAGGTTCTGGGAGGTTTAGTAGCAGGGAAGACCCTGCAGTTCTGGGAGGTTTAGTAGCAGGGAAGACCCTGAGGTTCTGGGAGGTTTAGTAGCAGGGAAGACCTGCAGTTCTGGGAGGTTTAGTAGCAGGGAAGACCCTGAGGTTCTGGGAGGTTTAGTAGCAGGGAAGACCCTGAGGTTCTGGGAGGTTTAGTAGCAGGGAAGACCCTGAGGTTCTGGGAGGTTTAGCAGCAGGTATTGTTGTGAATTGTTACTACTGTTACTACTGTACTTTTGTAGCTAGGAACACAAGCATTTCGCTACACCTGCATAACATGGATTTGATTTGAGAATGATGTTTGACAAGGAGGTGTCCACATACACTATATTACTACACTATATTACTACACTATATTACTACACTATATTACTACACTTATATTACTACACTATATTACTACACTTCATTACAAAAGTATCTCTAAACTGACATGTTTTTCCCCTTTTTCAAATTTGACCTTCTAATAATGATTATACATCATGTAAAATATATTGTGTGATTACACACTCCTGAGGCCAGATTTGATTTCATGACTGATGTCTTCCATTCTTCCATTTTTTCAGGCTTTGTAATGTTTGTTTAATTCCTAATTCTTTGTATGCAGAAACCATCCATTTGAAAATCATTGGGTGTTTAACCTATAGCATGATATAGTTTTAAACATCCTGAATCAGTGTTCCTCTCTCACTTAGTGTAATAACTGAAAGAAGGGTTCCCTGTTCTGCATTCTAAAGTTTAGAACCTCTATTAGAACCTTCCATTTACCCAGAAGACCCTCTGTTCCACCTCCACTCTGTCTGTAATAGGAATGATTCCAAATGTGCACATGTGTTTTCCACAGCAGGTTCATGTGAAGTGGGTCGTGTTCATTAGGAAATGACCGTAAAACCAACATGAGCATTTCTTCTGGAGGTAGCCCCTCCAGGTTTCTGTCCATGTTCTTCCTTTCAGTACCTAATGACTCCCCCCACCCTCACCCTCTCTCCCCCCAGGGGAGATAACCTACGGAGGCAGGGTGACTGATGCCTGGGACCAGCGCTGTCTCCGCACCATCCTCAAACGCTTCTTCTCTCCTGTCACCCTGGACCCAGGGTACACCTTCTCCACCTCAGGTGAAGACCACTGTGTGTGTGTGTGCGTGCAAATTTGTGTGTACAATTTGTGTGTACAAATGTTGCTGAATCTGAGAAACGGGGGAAAGGTGTGTCCTGTTGTGTGTCTGTGTGTTCAGTGAGATCTAACTGTTGGTATTCTGTCTGTGTGTGTTCAGTGAGATCTAACTGTTGGTATTCTGTCTGTGTGTGTTCAGTGAGATCTAACTGTTGGTATTCTGTCTGTGTGTGTTCAGTGAGATCTAACTGTTGGTATTCTGTCTGTGTGTGTTCAGTGAGATCTAACTGTTGGTATCCTGTCTGTGTGTGTTCAGTAAGATCTAACTGTTGGTATTCTGTCTGTGTGTGTTCAGTGAGATCTAACTGTTGGTATCCTGTCTGTGTGTGTTCAGTGAGATCTAACTGTTGGTATCCTGTCTGTGTGTGTTCAGTGAGATCTAACTGTTGGTATTCTGTCTGTGTGTGTTCAGTGAGATCTAACTGTTGGTATTCTGTCTGTGTGTGTTCAGTGAGATCTAACTGTTCGTATTCTGTCTGTGTGTGTTCAGTGAGATCTAACTGTTGGTATTCTGTCTGTGTGTTCAGTGAGATCTAACTGTTCGTATTCTGTCTGTGTGTGTTCAGTGAGATCTAACTGTTGGTATCCTGTCTGTGTGTGTTCAGTGAGATCTAACTGTTGGTATTCTGTCTGTGTGTGTTCAGTGAGATCTAACTGTTCGTATTCTGTCTGTGTGTGTTCAGTGAGATCTAACTGTTGGTATTCTGTCTGTGTGTGTTCAGTGAGATCTAACTGTTCGTATTCTGTCTGTGTGTGTTCAGTGAGATCTAACTGTTGGTATTCTGTCTGTGTGTGTTCAGTGAGATCTAACTGTTCGTATTCTGTCTGTGTGTGTTCAGTGAGATCTAACTGTTCGTATTCTGTCTGTGTGTGTTCAGTGAGATCTAACTGTTGGTATTCTGTCTGTGTGTGTTCAGTGAGATCTAACTGTTCGTATTCTGTCTGTGTGTGTTCAGTGAGATCTAACTGTTGGTATTCTGTCTGTGTGTGTTCAGTGAGATCTAACTGTTCGTATTCTGTCTGTGTGTGTTCAGTGAGATCTAACTGTTGGTATTCTGTCTGTGTGTGTTCAGTGAGATCTAACTGTTGGTATTCTGTCTGTGTGTGTTCAGTGAGATCTAACTGTTGGTATTCTGTCTGTGTGTGTTCAGTGAGATCTAACTGTTGGTATTCTGTCTGTGTGTGTTCAGTGAGATCTAACTGTTGGTATTCTGTCTGTGTGTGTTCAGTGAGATCTAACTGTTCGTATTCTGTCTGTGTGTGTTCAGTGAGATCTAACTGTTGGTATTCTGTCTGTGTGTGTTCAGTGAGATCTAACTGTTGGTATTCTGTCTGTGTGTGTTCAGTGAGATCTAACTGTTGGTATCCTGTCTGTGTGTGTTCAGTGAGATCTAACTGTTGGTATTCTGTCTGTGTGTGTTCAGTGAGATCTAACTGTTGGTATCCTGTCTGTGTGTGTTCAGTGAGATCTAACTGTTCGTATTCTGTCTGTGTGTGTTCAGTGAGATCTAACTGTTGGTATTCTGTCTGTGTGTTCAGTGAGATCTAACTGTTCGTATTCTGTCTGTGTGTGTTCAGTGAGATCTAACTGTTGGTATTCTGTCTGTTTATGTGTTCAGTGAGATCTAACTGTTGGTATTCTGTCTGTGTGTTCAGTGAGATCTAACTGTTGGTATTCTGTGTGTGTGTGTGTCAGGTGTCTACTTTGCCCCCGAGGCAGACAGACTGAGTGACTATAACAGGTACATAGAGAACCTTCCTCTCATAGACGACCCTGAGATCTTTGGTATGCACGAGAACGCCAACCTCGCCTTCCAGGTTCGACACTTCACTCTGCTAATATATTCTCACCTTTAGCTCAGTGGGCTAATACTGGCTTGGGGACAGTTAACTATACAGTACCTAATTCAAATTTGTTTTTGACAAATTTTGTTCATGTACTGTCTGAAAATAAGAGGTCAGATCACTAATACAAAACATGTATTTAGCCAGTTAAGAGGAGAACATTACCTTTGATGCTGACAACATGGATACATACTATAGGCGTATATAGTCTGTGTCCTGTGGGTTACTTGTCATCCCTAAAGCGGTGAGGTCTTGTCTGTCTGTACAGCGTCTGGAGACTATGACCCTGATCAACACCATCCTGGAGGTACAGCCTCGCTCGTCAGCCCGCGGCGGGGGCAAGAGCAACGACGAGATCGTCCACGAGCTGGCCGACACCATCCTCGCCAAGATCCCGGGTGAGAGAGAGACGCACGTAAACACACACACACACACACACATCCCAGGCTTGATTTATTCTGGTGCTTTTACGGTTTGATGTTCGCTTTGGTTTGAAATTAAAGTTAGTCTCTCTAAACTCATTATAGTGTGGTTGAAGTCACTGTCTGATCTGTCTGCCTGTCTCTCTGTCTGTGTCTGTCTCTGTCTCTGTCTGTCTGTGTCTGTGTCTGTGTCTGTGTCTGTGTCTGTCTGTCTGTCTGTCTGTCTGTCTGTCTGTCTGTCTGTCTGTCTGTCTGTCTGTCTGTCTGTCTGTCTGTCTGTCTGTGTCTGTCTCTCTGTCTGTCTGTGTCTGTCTGATCTGTCTCTCTGTCTGTCTGTGTCTGTCTGATCTGTCTCTGTCTGTCTGTGTCTGTCTGTGTCTGTCTGTCTGTCTGTGTCTGTCTGATCTGTCTCTGTCTGTCTGTCTGTGTCTGTCTGATCTGTCTCTGTCTGTCTGTGTCTGTCTGTGTCTGTCTGATCTGTCTCTCTGTCTGTGTATCTGATCTGTCTCTCTGTCGGTCTGTCTCCTCAGAGTGTCTGGATATGGATGAGGCAGCAGAGGCTCTGTTTATTCGTGACGCCAACGGACGCCTCAACTCCTCACCACCGTCCTCGGACAGGAAGTAGACCGCTTTAACAACCTGCTGCGGGTCCTCAGGGTGAGTCAGGGGTCAGGCATTAGAGGTCAGGGGTCAGGCATTAGAGGTCAGGGGTCCCAGTTGTCAGCCATTCATTTTTCAGTGTATTTAAATGCTGTGAAATCAGGAGATGATGATTGGTAATGGAAATGCATTGAAAAAGTCCTTGATGAAATGTTAGGACAGCTGTATCGGTCCATGGTTCCAGCTGCTGCCCCTAGGTCTCAATGGAAGGTCCCAGAGGCATAGTGGAGGGACATACAGTGCATTCGGAATCTATTCACCCCTTGACTTTTTCCACATTTTGTTACAGCCTTATTCTAAAATGTATTAAATGTAGTTTTGTTTCATCAATCTACACACAATAGCCCATAAAGACAAAGCAACAAAAATAGTTAAAAAATGTTGGCTTTTAAATTATTATTATTTTTTTTTACAAATTCACATGTTACATTTACATAGATATTCAGACCCTTTACTCAGTACTTTGTTGAAGCACCTTTGGCAGTGATTACTGCCTCAAGTCCTCTTGGGTATATATATATATATATGATGCTACAAGCTTGTCACTCCTGATTTTGGGGAGTTTCTCCCGTTCTTCTCTGCAGATCCTCTCAAGCTCTGTCAGGTTGGATGGGGAGCGTTGCTGCACAGCTATTTTCAGGTCTCTCCAGAGATGTTAGATTGGATTCAAGTCCGGCTCTGGCTGGGCCACTCAAGGACATTCAGAGACTTGTCCTGAAGCCACTCCTGCAGTGTCTTGTCTGTTTGCTTAGGGTTGTTGTCCTGTTGGAAGGTGAACTAGTCCTCAGCGCTCTGGAGCAAGTTTTCATCAAGGATCTCTCTGTACTTTGCTCCGTTCATCTTTCCCTCGATCCTGACTAGTCTCCCTGCCACTGGAAAACATCCCCACAACATGATGCTGCCACCACCATGCTTCACCGTAGGGATGGTGCCAGGTTTCCTCCAGACGTGACGTTTGGCATTCAGACCAAAGTGTTCAATCTTGGTTTCATCAGACCAGAGAATCTTGTTTCTCATGGTCTGAGAGTTCTTTAGGTGCCTCTTGGCAAACTCCAAGTAGGCTGTTGTGTGCCTTTTTACTGAGGAGTGGCTTCCACTTCCACTTGCCACTCTACTATAAAGGCCTGATTGGTGGAGTGCTGCAGAGATGATTGTCCATCTCCACAGAGATACTCTAGAGCTCTGTCAGAGTGACCATCAGGGTCTTGGTCACCTCCCTGACCAAGGCCCTTCTCCCTGATTGCTCAGTTTGGCCAGGCAGCCAGCTCTAGTTAGAGTCTTGACGTTCCAAACGTTTTCCATTATAGAATGATGGAAGACACTGTTCTTGGGGACCTTCAATGCTGCAGACAGTTGTTTTGTACCTTTCCCCAGATCTGTGCCTCCACACAATCCTGTCTCAGAGGTCTACGGTTTTTGCTCTGACATGCACTGTCAACTGTTGGTACCTTATATAGATCTCAAGCACAGGAGGTTGGTGGCACCTTATTTTATGAGGATGGGCTCGTTGTAATGACTGGAACCGAATCAGTTGAATGGGATCAAATACACGAATACACCCGTGTGTGATGCCATTCCATTTGATCCAGACATTATGATGAGCCGTTCTCCCCTCAGCAGCCTCCACTGATCTCAACGATGATCCATGGAAACAGGAAACAGGAAACAGGATGCACCGGAGCTCAATTTTGAGTTTCATCGCAAAGGTTGAATAGTTATGTAAATGTTATATTTCATTTTTATATAATATTTTGCAAACATTTCTAAAACCCCTGTTTTCGCTTTGTCATTATATGGTATTGTGTGTAGATTGATGAGGGGAAAAATATAATTGGATCCATTTTAGAATAAAGGCTGTAATGTAACAAAATGTGGAAAAGGGGAATGTGTTTGAATACTTTACGAAGAATCTGAATGTGTTTATAAGGACAGATGCTGCAGCCACATTGTTGGCAAACCGTTACTGCAGTGGTGACCTCTGGGTTTATGATGTTCTGTTGTGGATGTCTCAGATAAACACCCACAAACACTTCTCCTCACATTCAGCCTCCCTCCCTCCCTCCCCAGGTGTCTCTGTGTACCCTCCAGAAGGCTATAGCAGGGCTGGTGGTGATGTCAGAGGAGATGGAGAGGATCTACACCAGTTTCCTCAACAACCAGGTTCCAAACCACTGGAGCACCTCAGCTTACCCCTCCCTCAAACCCCTGGCCAGCTGGGTTAAAGACCTGGCCCTCAGGACCTGCTTCATCGAGGTGACAGAGACATCTCTCTCTCTCATAGACACGTGTTGCTGTACAGTTGGGTCATTGAACCTCTCTTTAAGTCCTGAGTCAGACAATTTACCCCCATAACCACATTTTGTGTACATATGTATCGATGTACTACGACACAGTGAAACACTATATTTACTTCTCTCAGATGTGTGTGGATGTTGTCATTACATCAGATGATAAGACTTGTGTGTCTGTGTGTTGTCATTACATCAGATGGGAGACTTGTGTGTCTGTGTGTTGTCATTACATCAGATGGGAGACTTGTGTGTCTGTGTGTTGTCATTACATCAGATGGGAGACTTGTGTGTTTGTGTGTTGTCATTACATCAGATGGGAGACTTGTGTGTTTGTGTGTTGTCATTACATCAGATGGGAGACTTGTGTGTTTGTGTGTTGTCATTACATCAGATGGGAGACTTGTGTGTCTGTGTGTTGTCATTACATCAGATGGGAGACTTGTCATTACATCAGATGATAAGACTTGTGTGTTTGTGTGTTGTCATTACATCAGATGGGAGACTTGTGTGTCTGTGTGTTGTCATTACATCAGATGGGAGACTTGTGTGTTTGTGTGTTGTCATTACATCAGATGGGAGACTTGTGTGTTTGTGTGTTGTCATTACATCAGATGGGAGACTTGTGTGTTTGTGTGTTGTCATTACATCAGATGGGAGACTTGTGTGTCTGTGTGTTGTCATTACATCAGATGATAAGACTTGTGTGTTTGTGTGTTGTCATTACATCAGATGGGAGACTTGTGTTTGTGTGTTGTCATTACATCAGATGGGAGACTTGTGTGTCTGTGTGTTGTCATTACATCAGATGGGAGACTTGTGTGTTTGTGTGTTGTCATTACATCAGATGGAAGACTTGTGTTTGTGTGTTGTCATTACATCAGATGATAAGACTTGTGTGTTTGTGTGTTGTCATTACATCAGATGTAAGACTTGTGTGTCTGTGTGTTGTCATTACATCAGATGGGAGACTTGTGTGTTTGTGTGTTGTCATTACATCAGATGGGAGACTTGTGTTTGTGTGTTGTCATTACATCAGATGATAAGACTTGTGTGTCTGTGTGTTGTCATTACATCAGATGGGAGACTTGTGTGTTTGTGTGTTGTCATTACATCAGATGGGAGACTTGTGTGTCTGTGTGTTGTCATTACATCAGATGGAAGACTTGTGTTTGTGTGTTGTCATTACATCAGATGGAAGACTTGTGTCTGTGTGTTGTCATTACATCAGATGATAAGACTCGTGTGTCTGTGTGTTGTCATTACATCAGATGGAAGACTTGTGTCTGTGTGTTGTCATTACATCAGATGGGAGACTTGTGTGTCTGTGTGTTGTCATTACATCAGATGGAAGACTTGTGTCTGTGTGTTGTCATTACATCAGATGGGAGACTTGTGTGTCTGTGTGTTGTCATTACATCAGATGGGAGACTTGTGTTTGTGTGTTGTCATTACATCAGATGGAAAGACTCTTACATATGTAGGCAATGTGGTGATATAGTGGAAACAGGACATCTATGTTTGTGTGCTCTTGTTGTTAACATTTCTGTGATCATACCACCATATCACACTCAGACGAATGTGGATTTTCTCTTACAGGAACTCCGCCCAGGCAGAGAAACACACACACACACACACACACACACACACACACACACACACACACACACACACACACACACACACACACACACACACACACACACACACACACACACACAGAGTCATTATCAGGGGTAGTGAGATGGGATGATGTGATGAGAGAATCATGTTTAAACATTAGCAGCACGCCATCCACTTCAGACTGACTTCTTTCTTTCTCATCTCTTACTCCCACGTTCTATTCTTCTGTGTCCTTGCTCTGCATTTACCCATCTCTATCTCTCTCTTTCTCTCTTTCCCTCTCCCTAGTCTTCTCTCTTTCCCTCTCCCTAGTCTTCTCTCTTTCCCTCTCCCTAGTCTTCTCTCTTTCTCTCTTTCCCTCTCCCTAGTCTTCTCTCTTTCCCTCTCCCTAGTCTTCTCTCTTTCTCTCTTTCCCTCTCCCTAGTCTTCTCTCTTTCTCTCTTTCCCTCTCCCTAGTCTTCTCTCTTTCCCTCTCCCTAGTCTTCTCTCTTTCCCTCTCCCTAGTCTTCTCTCTTTCCCTCTCCCTAGTCTTCTCTCTTTCCCTCTCCCTAGTCTTCTCTCTTTCTCTCTTTCCCTCTCCCTAGTCTCCTCTGTCTTTCCCTCACCCTAGTCTTCTCTCTTTCCCTCTCCTAGTCTTCTCTCTTTCTATCTTTCCCTCTCCCTAGTCTCCTCTGTCTTTCCCTCACCCTAGTCTTCTCTCTTTCCCTCTCCCCAGTCTTCTCTCTCTCTCTTTCCCTCTCCCTAGTCTCCTCTGTCTTTCCCTCTCCCTAGTCTTCTCTCTTTCCCTCTCCCTAGTCTTCTTTCTTTCTCTCTTTCCCTCTCCCTTGTCTTCTCTCTTTCCCTCTCCCTAGTCTCCTCTGTCTTTCCCTCTCCCTAGTCTTCTCTCTTTCCCTCTCCCTAGTCTTCTCTCTTTCACTCTCCCTAGTCTCCTCTGTCTTTCCCTCTCCCTCGTCTTCTCTCTTTCTCTCTTTCCCTCTCCCTAGTCTTCTCTCTTTCTCTCTTTCCCTCTCCCTAGTCTCCTCTGTCTTTCCCTCTCCCTAGTCTTCTCTCTTTCCCTCTCCCTAGTCTTCTCTCTTTCCCTCTCCCTAGTCTTCTCTCTTTCCCTCTCCCTAGTCTTCTCTCTTTCCCTCTCCCTAGTCTTCTCTCTTTCCCTCTCCCTAGTCTTCTCTCTTTCTCTCTTTCCCTCTCCCTAGTCTCCTCTGTCTTTCCCTCACCCTAGTCTTCTCTCTTTCCCTCTCCCGAGTCTTCTCTCTCTCTATCCCTAGTCTTCTCTCTTTCTCTCTTTCCCTCTACCTAGTCTTCTCTCTTTCCCTCTCCCTAGTCTTCTCTTTTTTCTCCCTCTCTCTCCCTAGTCTTCTCTCTCTTTTTTTTCTCCCTCTCTCTCCCTAGTCTTCTCTCTTTTTTCTCCCTCTCTCTCCCTAGTCTTCTCTCTTTTTTCTCCCTATCTCTCCCTAGTCTTCTCTCTCTTTTTCTCTTTCCCTCTCCCTAGTCATTTTCTCTCTTTTTTCCCAAGTCTTCCCTCTTTCTCTCTTTCCCTCTCCCTCGTCTTCTCTCTTTTTGTCTCCCTCTCTCTCCCTAATCTTCTCTCTTTTTTTCTCTCTCTCACTCCCTAGTCTTCTCTCTCTTTGTTTGTCTCTATCTCCAGTCTTCTCTCTCTCTATCAATTGACATTTTCTATTAGCACGTGAAACATATGTTAACAATGCCAAAGCCAGTGAACTAGATGATAATCTCGCTCTCTCTCTGCTCTCTGTCCATCTCTCATTCTCTCTGTGCACTCGCTCCGTCGCCCCAGACTGAAGCGTCTGTTCCGAGAGACTGGTCTTACTGTGTGTTACGCAATCCCTAAATGTCTACACACAGACAGATGAACATAACCCCAGTCTCTGGTGACAGCCTTACAATTAGGTTCTGGGAACTGAGATTAACATAACTGTCTCCTCTGTTCCCAATCAAAATCACCCTCTCCTTCGTGTGCGTGTGTGTGTGTGTCTGTGTGTGTGTGTTCATGCAGGGAAACCAACTTCCTCTCTGTCTGTGTGTTTGTGTAGAACTGGATCACTCGGGGTCAGCCCAAATCCTTCTGGATCTCTGGACTATTCTTCCTCAGGGCTTCCTCACTGGTCAGTACACACCGTCTCCTCTGTTCTCTAGTCAATATTATGTAGTATTAAATATCACTGGTCAGTACACACTGTCTCCTCTGTTCTCTAGTCAATATTATGTAGTATTAAATATCACTGGTCAGTACACACTGTCTCCTCTGTTCTCTAGTCAATATTATGTAGTATTAAATATCACTGGTCAGTACACACTGTCTCCTCTGTTCTCTAGTCAATATTATGTAGTATTAAATATCACTGGTCAGTACACACTGTCTCCTCTGTTCTCTAGTCAATATTATGTAGTATTAAATATCACTGGTCAGTACACACCGTCTCCTCTGTTCTCTAGTCAATATTATGTAGTATTAAATATCACTGGTCAGTACACACTGTCTCCTCTGTTCTCTAGTCAATATTATGTAGTATTAAATATCACTGGTCAGTACACACCGTCTCCTCTGTTCTCTAGTCAATATTATGTAGTATTAAATATCACTGGTCAGTACACACCATCTCCTCTGTTCTCTAGTCAATATTATGTAGTATTAAATATCACTGGTCAGTACACACCATCTCCTCTGTTCTCTAGTCAATATTATGTAGTATTAAATATCACTGGTCAGTACACACCATCTCCTCTGTTCTCTAGTCAATATTATGTAGTATTAAATATCACTGGTCAGTACACACCATCTCCTCTGTTCTCTAGTCAATATTATGTAGTATTAAATATCACTGGTCAGTACACACTGTCTCCTCTGTGTTCTGTTCTCTAGTCAATATTATGTAGTATTAAATATCACTGGTCAGTACACACTGTCTCCTCTGTTCTCTAGTCAATATTATGTAGTATTAAATATCACTGGTCAGTACACACTGTCTCCTCTGTTCTCTAGTCAATATTATGTAGTATTAAATATCACTGGTCAGTACACACTGTCTCCTCTGTTCTCTAGTCAATATTATGTAGTATTAAATATCACTGGTCAGTACACACCATCTCCTCTGTTCTCTAGTCAATATTATGTAGTATTAAATATCACTGGTCAGTACACACTGTCTCCTCTGTTCTCTAGTCAATATTCATGTTATTAGTCCTATGAACAGAGAAAGTGAAATATTCCTTGATATTAAAAAAGACCCAAGCCGCTAATTATAACAACAAACCAAGCCTACCTATACACTTTCCTCCTCATTCATTACTGCTGCACTGCTTGTTGTAGCGCTGAGGGGAAATAGGAAGAACTCGCATTTAATGGCTTATATAAGTGTTGAATACAAAGTGTTGACAGGGCTGAGTCAGACCTTAAACATCAACTCACTCATATATACAGCAGATCTCTGCTCTATTCGTTGACAGTCTCTCTCTGGTCATGGTTTTAAACGTTTTCAAATCTCACAGTATCAATTTTGCCCGTAACTTTCTTTCGTGCCTGCTACATTACTCCAAACATGGTCATCTGAGCATTTGATGGGCCAGCGGTGGCATAGTGCACTTGATT
Source organism: Oncorhynchus keta (assembly GCF_023373465.1). NCBI lineage: Eukaryota > Metazoa > Chordata > Actinopteri > Salmoniformes > Salmonidae > Oncorhynchus > Oncorhynchus keta. The sequence goes on from NC_068436.1 coordinate 20,264,438, forward strand.
TCCTCTCCAGGCCCACCGGGACGGCAGAGTTTGTACCTTCAGTCACATACCTGGAGCGCAGGGCAGCTGAATGGGCTGCACCCACCACCATCTACCACCAACAGAGACTGATAGAAAAACTAGGAACACAAGGCTTTATCGTTATTTACAGAAATGTTTGGTGGTGGACTAGAGATGCCTGGGAGATGGACCGGTTGGTGACCACTGATATAGTATGTTGTGGGGTTATTAACAGAAATGTTTGGTGATGGACTAGATGCCTGGGAGATGGACCGGTTGGTGACCACTGATATAGTATGTTGTTGGGGTTATTTACAGAAATGTTTGGTGATGGACTAGATGCCTGGGAGATGGACCGGTTAGTGACCACTGATATAGTATGTTGTTGGGTTATTTACAGAAATGTTTGGTGATGGACTAGAGATGCCTGGGAGATGGACCGGTTGGTGACCACTGATATAGTATGTTGTGGGGTTATTAACAGAAATGTTTGGTGATGGACTAGATGCCTGGGAGATGGACCGGTTGGTGACCACTGATATAGTATGTTGTTGGGTTATTTACAGAAATGTTTGGTGATGGACTAGATGCCTGGGAGATGGACCGGTTAGTGACCACTGATATAGTATGTTGTTGGGTTATTTACAGAAATGTTTGGTGATGGACTAGAGATGCCTGGGAGATGGACCGGTTGGTGACCACTGATATAGTATGTTGTTGGGGTTATTTACAGAAATGTTTGGTGATGGACTAGATGCCTGGGAGATGGACCGGTTAGTGACCACTGATATAGTATGTTGTTGGGTTATATACAGAAATGTTTGGTGATGGACTAGATGCCTGGGAGATGGACCGGTTGGTGACCACTGATATAGTATGTTGTTGGGTTATTTACAGAAATGTTTGGTGATGGACTAGATGCCTGGGAGATGGACCGGTTAGTGACCACTGATATAGTATGTTGTTGGGTTATTTACAGAAATGTTTGGTGATGGACTAGAGATGCCTGGGAGATGGACCGGTTGGTGACCACTGATATAGTATGTTGTTGGGTTATTTACAGAAATGTTTGGTGATGGACTAGATGCCTGGGAGATGGACCGGTTAGTGACCACTGATATAGTATGTTGTTGGGTTATTTACAGAAATGTTTGGTGATGGACTAGATGCCTGGGAGATGGACCGGTTAGTGACCACTGATATAGTATGTTGTTGGGTTATTTACAGAAATGTTTGGTGATGGACTAGATGCCTGGGAGATGGACCGGTTGGTGACCACTGATATAGTATGTTGTTGGGTTATTTACAGAAATGTTTGGTGATGGACTAGAGATGCCTGGGAGATGGACCGGTTGGTGACCACTGATATAGTATGTTGTTGGGGTTATTTACAGAAATGTTTGGTGATGGACTAGATGCCTGGGAGATGGACCGGTTAGTGACCACTGATATAGTATGTTGTTGGGTTATTTACAGAAATGTTTGGTGATGGACTAGAGATGCCTGGGAGATGGACCGGTTGGTGACCACTGATATAGTATGTTGTTGGGTTATTTACAGACATGTTTGGTGATGGACTAGAGATGCCTGGGAGATGGACCGGTTGGTGACCACTGATATAGTATGTTGTTGTGGTTATTAACAGAAATGTTTGGTGATGGACTAGATGCCTGGGAGATGGACCGGTTAGTGACCACTGATATAGTATGTTGTTGGGTTATTTACAGAAATGTTTGGTGATGGACTAGATGCCTGGGAGATGGACCGGTTAGTGACCACTGATATAGTATGTTGTTGGGTTATTTACAGAAATGTTTGGTGATGGACTAGAGATGCCTGGGAGATGGACCGGTTGGTGACCACTGATATAGTATGTTGTTGGGTTATTAACAGAAATGTTTGGTGATGGACTAGATGCCTGGGAGATGGACCGGTTAGTGACCACTGATATAGTATGTTGTTGGGTTATTTACAGAAATGTTTGGTGATGGACTAGAGATGCCTGGGAGATGGACCGGTTGGTGACCACTGATATAGTATGTTGTTGGGTTATTTACAGAAATGTTTGGTGATGGACTAGAGATGCCTGGGAGATGGACCGGTTGGTGACCACTGATATAGTATGTTGTTGGGTTATTTACAGAAATGTTTGGTGATGGACTAGAGATGCCTGGGAGATGGACCGGTTAGTGACCACTGATATAGTATGTTGTTGGGTTATTTACAGAAATGTTTGGTGATGGACTAGATGCCTGGGAGATGGACCGGTTGGTGACCACTGATATAGTATGTTGTTGGGTTATTTACAGAAATGTTTGGTGATGGACTAGAGATGCCTGGGAGATGGACCGGTTAGTGACCACTGATATAGTATGTTGTTGGGTTATTTACAGAAATGTTTGGTGATGGACTAGATGCCTGGGAGATGGACCGGTTGGTGACCACTGATATAGTATGTTGTTGGGTTATTTACAGAAATGTTTGGTGATGGACTAGATGCCTGGGAGATGGACCGGTTAGTGACCACTGATATAGTATGTTGTTGGGTTATTTACAGAAATGTTTGGTGATGGACTAGATGCCTGGGAGATGGACCGGTTAGTGACCACTGATATAGTATGTTGTTGGGTTATTTACAGAAATGTTTGGTGATGGACTAGAGATGCCTGGGAGATGGACCGGTTGGTGACCACTGATATAGTATGTTGTTGGGTTATTTACAGAAATGTTTGGTGATGGACTAGAGATGCCTGGGAGATGGACCGGTTGGTGACCACTGATATAGTATGTTGTTGGGTTATTTACAGAAATGTTTGGTGATGGACTAGATGCCTGGGAGATGGACCGGTTGGTGACCACTGATATAGTATGTTGTTGGGTTATTAACAGAAATGTTTGGTGATGGACTAGAGATGCCTGGGAGATGGACCGGTTGGTGACCACTGATATAGTATGTTGTTGGGTTATTTACAGAAATGTTTGGTGATGGACTAGATGCCTGGGAGATGGACGGTTAGTGACCACTGATATAGTATGTTGTTGGGTTATTAACAGAAATGTTTGGTGATGGACTAGATGCCTGGGAGATGGACCGGTTAGTGACCACTGATATAGTATGTTGTTGGGTTATTTACAGAAATGTTTGGTGATGGACTAGATGCCTGGGAGATGGACCGGTTGGTGACCACTGATATAGTATGTTGTTGGGGTTATTTACAGAAATGTTTGGTGATGGACTAGATGCCTGGGAGATGGACCGGTTAGTGACCACTGATATAGTATGTTGTTGGGGTTATTTACAGAAATGTTTGGTGATGGACTAGATGCCTGGGAGATGGACCGGTTGGTGACCACTGATATAGTATGTTGTTGGGTTATTTACAGAAATGTTTGGTGATGGACTAGAGATGCCTGGGAGATGGACCGGTTGGTGACCACTGATATAGTATGTTGTGGGGTTATTAACAGAAATGTTTGGTGATGGACTAGATGCCTGGGAGATGGACCGGTTAGTGACCACTGATATAGTATGTTGTTGGGGTTATTTACAGAAATGTTTGGTGATGGACTAGATGCCTGGGAGATGGACCGGTTGGTGACCACTGATATAGTATGTTGTTGGGGTTATTTACAGAAATGTTTGGTGATGGACTAGATGCCTGGGAGATGGACCGGTTGGTGACCACTGATATAGTATGTTGTTGGGTTATTTACAGAAATGTTTGGTGATGGACTAGAGATGCCTGGGAGATGGACCGGTTATTGACCACTGATATATTATGTTGTTGGGTTTGATAGAGGTGCTGTATATTTATAAATCCTGTTATTGTTGAACAGGCCTGGGATCAGTCCAAAGTAGAGCACCAAACTGGGTTACAGTCCAGTTACTGAGATGTTGAAACGCTTTTGTGCTGTTCCCCCTCCTGTCCTGTAGGGGCGCTACAGAACCACGCCAGGACCTATAACCTCCCCATCGACGAGCTCAACTTCCGTTTTAACGTGTTGCCGGTCTACCTAGACCAGGGGGCCGTGAGCGAGGCGCTGAAGACCCTACCGGCCGGGGGCGAGCTGGACATGGACTCTGAGGTAGCTACAGGGAGGGGAGAGGGACATATTTAGAAGGTTGCCCTGAGGGCAGGAAGGAGTTTACTGCATCCTGCCTCCAAAGCACAGTCTGACTCTGTAAAAACATGAAGGAGCTAAGCTACTCGCTGATAGAAATGACTCCAACACACGTTGACCTCTGTGGGATGTTGAGGTCATCAGTGAATTAGTCAACTCGTCAGGTTCCTGAAGAGGTTTTAGAACCATATCTGGATCATTATTAGGACCCTGTGTTCTGGACAACCATGTCACATGACCTAGATTTGAACCTTTATTTAAAGCCTTGTCCAGAAATGAGAATTAGACCTAAAATGAACAACTGTCTGAAGATGGTGCTGGATGATGAAGCTTTAACTAAAAGTTGTGACATGATTGTCCAAAACCCAGGCCTCTAATCATAATGTATCATAATATGACATTATGGTGACTACAGTAACACTCTGTCTCCATAGCTACCCACCATCAACGACGGCGTGCTGGTGCACGGGATGTTCATGGACGCCAGTCGCTGGGACGACGTCGACATGGTGATCGAGGATGCGTTGCCGCGGGTGATGAACGCCATGCTTCCCGTGGTGCACTTCGAACCCCAGCAGAACTATGACCCTGATCCGTCTCTCTACCAGGCTCCGCTGTACAAGACCTCAGCTCGGGCTGGGACTTTGTCTACTACAGGTAAGGACACCTACCTAATATTCAGTTTCACCCCCCTTTTCCCTCAGAGCAGCCTCAATTCGTCAGGACATGGACTCTACAAGGTGTTGAAAGCGTTCCACAGGGATGCTGGCCCATGTTGACTCCAATGCTTCCCACAGTTGTGTCAAGTTGGCTGGATGTCCTTTGGTTGGTGGACCATTCTTGATACACACGGGAAACTGTTGAGTGTGAAAAACCCAGCAACGTTGCAGTTCTTGACACAAACCAGCAAGCCTGACACCGACTACCATACCCCATTCAGGCACTTCAATCTGGTGTCTTCCATTCACCCTCTGAATATCACACATACACAATCCATGTCTCAATTGTCTCAATGGGCAAGACTAAAGATTTAGGTGCTTTTGAACGGGGTATGGTAGTAGGTGCCAGACCTGTGTGTTCCTGGTCCTCTGCATCATGTCCAGATAGTGACAGACCTGTGTGTTCTCTGCATCATGTCCAGATAGTGACAGACCTGTGTGTTCTCTGCATCATGTCCAGATAGTGACAGACCTGTGCGTTCTCTGCATCATGTCCAGATAGTGACAGACCTGTGTGTTCTCTGCATCATGTGACAGACCTGTGTGTTCTCTGCATCATGTCCAGATAGTGACAGACCTGTGTGTTCTTTGCATCATGTCCAGATAGTGACAGACCTGTGCGTTCTCTGCATCATGTCCAGATAGTGACAGACCTGTGCGTTCTCTGCATCATGTCCAGATAGTGACAGACCTGTGCGTTCTCTGCATCATGTCCAGATAGTGACAGACCTGTGCGTTCTCTGCATCATGTCCAGATAGTGACAGACCTGTGCGTTCTCTGCATCATGTCCAGATAGTGACAGACCTGTGTGTTCTCTGCATCATGTCCAGATAGTGACAGACCTGTGTGTTCTCTCCCTCAGGCCACTCTACTAACTTTGTGGTGACGGTGATGCTGCCGTCCAGCCTGCCTAGTGACTATTGGATCACCAAGGCCTCAGCCCTGCTCTGTCAGCTCAATGAGTAGTCACACACACACACACACACACACACACACACACACACACACACACACACACACACACACGGCTGTACTTCTGCACCTTCATTACCAGCAGCAGTGATGAAGCCCATTCTCTATGGACTCTTGTTTTCTGGAAACCAGTGACTGTTTCTCACGTCTATATTGAGAAGTATTCTACTGTGTACTCTCTCTCCCTGCTAATCAGTTGAGAAGTATTCTACTGTGTACTCTCTCTCCCTGCTAATCAGTTGAGAAGTATTCTACTGTGTACTCTCTCTCCCTGCTAATCAGTTGAGAAGTATTCTACTGTGTACTCTCTCTCCCTGCTAATCAGTTGAGAAGTATTCTACTGTGTACTCTCTCTCCCTGCTAATCAGTTGAGAAGTATTCTACTGTGTACTCTCTCTCCCTGCTAATCAGTTGAGAAGTATTCTACTGTGTACTCTCTCTCCCTGCTAATCAGTTGAGAAGTATTCTACTGTGTACTCTCTCTCCCTGCTAATCAGTTGTATTTGCACGGGGGCCCAAAATGGCATTTTTCTTTTATTTTCTGAGTTGCTTTGATTAAATACCATGTAGCAGTGCTGTTGTCGTTTGTGCATTTTGCTGTGTGCCTGGGAGAAGAGCATGTCGCTACACCCGCAATAACAGCTGCTAAATAATGTGGATGTCACCAATCAGATTTGATTTGATGGGTTCAATTGTGTGTGGTGTGTTCAGTTCAGTCAATTTCTCTTCTCTTTCAGTGAACTGTAGCAACATATTAACACACCTGCGTCTGAAATGACAGCTCCCGACACGCCTTTATCCCCCCCCCCCCACACACACACACACACACAGTCGACAGGAAGTGTAGACTGCAGTGCTTTCATAGTCACTCGTGTAGCCTGCAAATGTGAAAGGAGAGTAAGATCGTCAATATTCACCAGGAGCATCACGTAAAATGCATCTGATGCGTGGTCAGCCAAACTCTAATTCACATGTAAGAGATGGTACTTCAGTGTCCTGCGTCTCCCCATTATAAATTAACCATGAGCCCCTGTCCTTCTCAGCTGAAGGGACACCTGCGATAGAGAACCACCTGGAACAAAAGCTGTCCTCCTGCATTTAAAAACCACTGCTGACTTAATCTATTTACATTCTTCTCTGAGGAAAAACACCATATATTTATCCTCTGTTACTGAAAAGTTATTTAAACACAGTAACTCACCCATTGTGATGTCAACATTAGAATGCACACACAGGGATCTATATGGAACAAAAATCTAAACGCAACATGGAAACCGCCTGACCTCAACCCATTTGAGATGGTTTGGGATGAGTTGAAAAGCAGCCAACAAGTGCTCAGCATATGTGGGAACTCCTTCAAGACTGTTGGAAAAGCATTCCAGGTGAAGCTGATTGAGAGAATGCAAAACTGCCATCAAGGCAAAAGTTGGCTACTTTGAAGAATCTCAAATCAAATATATTTTGATTTGTTTAACACTTTTTTGGTTATTACATGATTCCATATTATTCCATAGTTTTAATGTCTTCACTGTTATTCTACAATGTAGAAAATAGTAAAAATAATGAAAAACCCTTTGCCTGGTACTATATATGTTCATCACACCCTCAGGGAGCGAGGTGGAGGAGGAGAGCAAAAAGAGAGATGGAGGGACAGAAATGGTGCAGAGGAGTCTCTGGTCTTCACTGTTTCCTCAGGGAGCGAGGTGGAGGAGGAGAGCAAAAAGAGAGAATGGAGGGACAGAAATGGTGCAGAGGAGTCTCTCTGGTCTTCACTGTTTCCTCAGGGAGCGAGGTGGAGGAGGAGAGCAAAAAGAGAGGTGGAGGGACAGAAATGGTACAGAGGAGTCTCTGGTCTTCACTGTTTCCTCAGGGAGCGAGGTGGAGGAG
>NC_068436.1:20272238-20279738 GCF_023373465.1 Oncorhynchus keta
CTATGATCTGTAACAGTGTGAAGCCCAGTTCTACCAGTATACAGAGAGACTCACCATGTCTATGATCTTGTAACAGTGTGAAGCCCAGTTCTACCAGTATACAGAGAGACTCACCACATCTAAGGATCTGTAACAGTGTGAAGCCCAGTCTCTACCAGTATACAGAGAGACTCACTCACGTTCATGATCTGTAACAGTGAAGCCCAGTTCTACCAGTATACAGAGAGACTCACCACGTCTATGATCTGTAACAGTGTGAAGCCCAGTTCTACCAGTATACAGAGAGACTCACTCACATCTATGATCTGTAACAGTGTGAAGCCCAGTTCCACCAGTATAGGAGCTGAGTCGTTGAACACTGGTCTCTCCAGACGGTTATAGTTAGTCAACAGATCCTTGTACAGCTTCCGCTGGTACTGACCACCAACACAACCTGATGGACAAAGAGATGGAGAGAGAGAGGAAGAGAGAGGAAGAGAGAGAGATGAAGAGAGTATGAGAGAGGAAGAGAGAGGAAGAGAGAGAGGAAGAGAGGAAGAGAGAGATGAAGAGAGAGGAAGAGAGAGATGGAGGGAGAGATGAAGAGAGAGGAAGAGAGAGGAAGAGAGAGATGGAGGGAGAGAGTATGAGAGAGGAAGAGAGAGGAAGAGAGAGATGGAGGGAGATGGAGGGAGAGAGTATGAGAGAGGAAGAGAGAGGAAGAGAGAGAGGAAGAGAGAGGAAGAGAGAGAAAGATTTAAATTGATCATCTAGAAAACCAACATAGAAACCATGAAGGATTAAAACCATCACATATAACACCTTGTTGACCACACAGAGAGGAGAGAGAGATAGAGAGAGGTAGAGAGAGGTATAAGAGAGAGAGAGAGAGGAGGGAGGTAGAGAGAGAGGTAGAGAGAGAGAGAGAGAGAGAGGAGAGAGGTAGAGAGAGAGGTAGAGAGAGAGGTAGAGAGAGAGGTGAGAGAGAGGTAGAGAGAGAGGGGGAGAAGAGGAGAAGAGGAGAGAGGTTATTAAGAATTAAAAAGGGAGTTGTGAGAACAAGAGCAGTAATTGACAGTATGTTCACACCATGACCAACCGTTTGCATAATATAACAGCATTCTCAATTTATTCACAGCAGCAATCCATATTGTTAATCTCAACAGCAACACCCAGAGGATAGACTTTGATTAGAATAACATTACACACCCACACCCCATTATAAACTGTTGTAAATTAACACTGGGATCTGCAATGATGTTTTACATGGAGGATTGGTGTTACTCATGATGTATTCACTGTGGATTCAGGAAGTGGTTTACACACATATAAATGAGACAGCTGGAAAAGCTGAATTAATATTATGTCTGCCTGCCTGCCTGCCTGCCTGCCTGCCTGCCTGCCTGCCTGCCTGTCTGCCTGCCTGTCTGTATTTCTGTCTGTATTTCTCTCTGTCTGTCTGCCTGCCTGTCTGCCTGTATTTCTGTCTCTCTGTCTGTCTGCCTGTATTTCTGTCTCTCTCTCTGTCTGCCTGCCTGCCTGTCTGCCTGTATTTCTGTCTCTCTGTCTGTCTGCCTGTCTGCCTTGCTTTTTCTGTCTCTCTGTCTGTCTGCCTGCCTGCCTGTCTTCTGTCTCTCTCTCTGTCTGTCTGCCTGCCTGTCTGCCTGTATTTCTGTCTCTCTGTCTGTCTGCCTGCCTGCCTGTCTGCCTGCCCGTATTTCTGTCTCTCTCTCTCTGTCTGTCTGCCTGCCTGTCTGCCTGTATTTCTGTCTCTCTGTCTGTCTGCCTGCCCTGTCTGTCTGCCTGCCTGTATTTCTGTCTCTCTCTCTGTCTGTCTGTCTGTCTGCCTGCCTGTATTTCTGTCTCTCTGCATGTCTGTCTGCCTGCCTGCCTGCCTGCCTGCCTGTATTTCTGTCTCTCTCTCTGTCTGTCTCCCTGTCTGCCTGCCTGCCTGTATTTCTGTCTTCTCTCTGTCTGTCTGCCTGTGTGTCTGCCTGTATTTCTGTCTCTCTGCCTGTCTGTCTTGCTCATTTCTCCCTTGTCTCCCTGTTTCTCTCTCGGCACGACACGCAGATTAAACACGCAGGCGCTTAAACATGCACAAACACACACACATACACGCTCTGACATGGTTAATGACGGAGTAGGAACCAGGAGGAAGCCACTCCTGACTATTGAGATGGAGACCAATGATGACGGTTATTTCAGTCTGGTCATTTCAGAAAATCCTCCTTTCAGGTGTTCAAACTAAAACTGTGTAACTCTACAGGACTGAAAAGGCCCTGGTCTTCATCGCTCAACGTCTCCCAAGTGACTCTGTTGTCTAATCACACACACAGTCCAGCAATTACCAAGGAGGCTAACGAAGATGAGCACGTAATTAAATGGCTTAATGGCTAATTAGCGAACGAGACCAAAATAAACCAAACAAAGGCCTTCTGCTGAAGAGTCCTGTGGTGGTGGTGGTGAGTGAGTGGTAGTGGTGAGTGGTGGTCCCCGTGAGTGAGTGAGTGAGTGGTGATGTGAGTGAGTGGAGTGTTTGTGTGTGAGTGTGAGTGTTTGTGTGTGTGATGTGAAAGTGAGGAGTGTGAAGTGAGTGTAGTGTCAGTGTGGAGTGTGTGTGTGTGTGTGCTGTGTGTGAGTGTGTGAGTGGAGAGTGTGTGAGAGGAGTGAGAGAGTGAGTGAGTGAGTGAGTGTGTGTATGCAGGTAGAGTGTGTGAGTGTGTGAGTGAGTGTGAGTGTGTGTGTGAGTGTGAGTGTATGATGAGTGAGTGTGTGTGTGTGTGTGTTTGAGTCAGTGAGTGTGTCAGTGTGAGTGTGTGTGTGTGAGAGTGAGTGCTTGAATGGGTCAACAGTGTCAGTGTCAGTGAAGAGAGAGAGTGTGAGTGGAAAGTCAGAGTGTGTGTGCTTGAATGGAACGAGAGAAGACAAAAGTTGGGTTAGTGAGTCAGTATATCAGAACAGCTTAAAAGAACAAACATAGTATATTTTCAGCTGAGATCCAAGATGGCCGATCCAGGCACACTGAGATCTCTCAGCCTCCAGTATTTATGCTGCAGTAGTTTATGTGTCGGGGGGCTGGGGTCAGTTTGTTATATCTGGAGTACTTCTCCTGTCCTATTCGGTGTCCTGTGTGAATCTAAGTGTGCGTTCTCTAATTCTTCTCTCTTTCTTTCTCTCTCTCGGAGGACCTGAGCCCTAGGACCATGCCCCAGGACTACCTGACATGATGACTCCTTGCTGTCCCCAGTCCACCTGGCCGTGCTGCTGCTCCAGTTTCAACTGTTCTGCCTTATTATTATTGACCATGCTGGTCATTTATGAACATTTGAACATCTTGGCCATGTTCTGTTATAATCTCCACCCGGCACAGCCAGAAGAGGACTGGCGACCCCACATAGCCTGGTTCCTCTCTAGGTTTCTTCCTCGGTTTTGGCCTTTCTAGGGAGTTTTTCCTAGCCACCGTGCTTCTACACCTGCATTGCTTGCTGTTTGGGGTTTTAGGCTGGGTTTCTGTACAGCACTTTGAGATATCAGCTGATGTACGAAGGGCTATATAAATATATTTGATTTGATTTGATTTGAAGATGGCCGTTCCAGGCACACTGAGATCCAAGATGGCCGTTCCAGGCACACTGAGATCCAAGATGGCCGTTCCAGGCACAGTGAGATCCAAGATGGCCGTTCCAGGCACACTGAGATCCAAGATGGCCGTTCCAGGCACACTGAGATCCAAGATGGCCATTCCAGGCACAGTGAGATCCAAGATGGCCATTCCAGGCACACTGAGATCCAAGATGGCCATTCCAGGCACACTGAGATCCAAGATGGCCATTCCAGGCACACTGAGATCCAAGATGGCCATTCCAGGCACAGTGAGATCCAAGATGGCCATTCCAGGCACAGTGAGAATCCAAGATGGCCATTCCAGGGCCAGTGAGAAGATGGCCATTCCAGGTACACTGAGATCCAAGATGGCCATTCCAGGCACACTGAGATCCAAGATGGCCATTCCAGGCACACTGAGATCCAAGATGGCCATTCCAGGCACACTGAGATCCAAGATGGCCATTCCAGGCACAGTGAGATCCAAGATGGCCATTCCAGGCACAGTGAAATCCAAGATGGCCATTCCAGGCACACTGAGATCCAAGGGTTGGTCGTTTGAAGTTGTCACGAGATGTCGCCAAGCCAACAGATGGCGCTGCTGTTATGTGTATCTGAGTGTGATACTATGTAGTACTAGCGAGCCAAGTGAGGCGTTACTTACTATGAACTGAATGGAGCTGTATTCATGTTACACAGTGATGACTTTCTAATCCACATTACCTTGGTCTTGTACAGAACAAACAGCACACAACAGAAGTAATGACTTTCTAATCCACATTACCTTGGTCTTGTACAGAACAAACAGCACACAACAGAAGTAATGACTTTCTAATCCACATTACCTTGGTCTTGTACAGCACACAACAGAAGTAACATTATTGCTGTTGTAATATCACAAACGGACGTGTCAGTTTCCCCGCTATCGATTGCAGCTTTAAACATTTGTACCAGAACATAATTATGCTAATCTTTATTCAAAGACAAAAAAAGCAAAGAAGAAGTGAACAAACAATAAATATATTTGATGTTTTTTCCATGGCAACAGGAAACAGACCTGACCTCTGAGGGGTATGGTAGGTCAATTTTAGTGAGGTTCAAAAATATATTTTTATTTTATGCTATTTAGCAGACGCTTATCATCTCTATGGGTGGTCCCGGGATCGAACTCACAGCTACACCAAGGAAACAGTCAAGGCGCCACAAAATGGCACCTTATTCCCTATATAGTGCACTACTTTTGGACCAGGGTCCATAGCGAATAGGGTGCCATTTGGGAACCAGAGGGACACTAGTAGTTGGGCTGTGTTTGTCTGTGAGGGTCAAACTGAGGTAAAACGCACACTGGGACTGCTTCCCAAATAGCACTCTAGTCCCTATATAGTGCACTACCATAGACCAAGGGCAGGCCTATAGTGTGCTGTGTAGGAATAGCCTGCTATTTGGGGAAGCAGCCCAGTGTTTCTTCAACACAGCGGTGCCGTTTGTGCCAGACGGGACCAGAGACTTCTGTTAAAAAGCTTCTTCCATAGAGCTTTTTAACAGGTTCAGTAGCGTATGTCTGTGTGTGTGTGTGTGTGTGTGTGTGTGTGTGTGTGTGCGTCTGTCTGTATCTTCATCAGTGTGTGTGTGTGTGTGTGTGTGTGTGTGTGTGTGTGAGTGTGTGTACACAGGTGTCAGCAGTGTGAGTCCATGGGCGTGCGTGCGTGCGTGCAGTGTGCGTCCATCTACACAGGTTCAGCAGTCTGTATCTTCATCAGCAGCTTGCATGACTTCTTTAAGTGCATCAGACCTAAAAGGCAAGGTGCTTTATTATTAGAATGGGGAGTCAGTGTGAGTCCATCCATCTACACAGGTTCAGCAGTGTGAGTCCATCTATCTACACAGGTTCAGCAGCGTGAGTCCATCTATCTACACAGCAGTGTGAGTCCATCCATCTGCACAGGTTCAGCAGTGAGTCCATGCTGAGTCCATCCACACAGGTTCAGCAGTGTGAGTCCATCCATCTACAGGTTCAGCAGTGAGTCCATCTATCACACAGGTTCAGCAGTGAGTCCATCCATCTACAGTTCAGCAGTGAGTCCATCTGCACAGGTTCAGCAGTGTGAGTCCATCTATCTACACAGGTTCAGCAGTGAGTCCATCCATCTACACAGGTTCAGCAGCGTGAGTCCATCTATCTACACAGGCAGTGTGAGTCCATCCACTACACAGGTTCAGCAGTGTGAGTCCATCTACACAGGTTCAGCAGTGTGAGTCCATCCATCTACACAGGTTCAGCAGTGAGTCCATCTACACAGGTTCAGCAGTGTGAGTCCATCTGCACAGGTTCAGCAGTGTGAGTCCATCCATCTACATGGGTTCAGCAGTGAGTCCATCCATCTGCACAGGTCAGCAGCGTGAGTCCATCCATCTACACAGGTTCAGCAGTGAGTCCATCTATCTGCACAGGTTCAGCAGTGTGAGTCCATCCATCTACACAGGTTCTGCAGTGTGAGTCCATCCATCTACACAGGTTCAGCAGTGTGAGTCCATCCATCTACACAGGTTCAGCAGTGTGAGTCCATCCATCTGCACAGGTTCAGCAGTGAGTCCATCTATCTACACAGGTTCAGCAGTGTGAGTCCATCCATCTACAGGTTCAGCAGTGTGAGTCCATCCATCTACACAGGTTCAGCAGTGAGTCCATCTATCTACACAGGTTCAGCAGTGTGAGTCCATCCATCTACACAGGTTCAGCAGTGTGAGTCCATCTATCTGCACAGGTTCAGCAGTGTGAGTCCATCCATCTGCACAGGTTCAGCAGTGTGAGTCCATCTATCTACAGGTTCAGCAGTCCACACACAGGTTCAGAGTCCATCTATCTACACAGGTTCAGCAGTGTGAGTCCATCCATCTGCACAGGTTCAGCAGTGTGAGTCCATCCATCTACACAGGTTCAGCAGTGTGAGTCCATCCATCTACACAGGTTCAGCAGTGAGTCCATCCATCTACACAGGTTCAGCACTGTGAGTCCATCCATCTGCACAGGTTCAGCACTGTGAGTCCATCCATCTATTACAGGTTCAGCAGTGTGAGTCCATCCATCTACACAGGTTCAGCAGTGTGAGTCCATCCATCTACACAGGTTCAGCAGAGTGAGTCCATCTATCTACACAGGTTCAGCAGCGTGAGTCCATCCATCTGCACAGGTTCAGCAGTGAGTCCATCTATCTACACAGGTTCAGCAGTGTGAGTCCATCTATCTACACAGGTTCAGCAGTGAGTCCATCCATCTACACAGGTTCAGCAGTGTGAGTCCATCTACACAGGTTCAGCAGTGAGTCCATCTATCTACACAGGTTCAGCAGTGTGAGTCCATCCATCTACACAGGTTCAGCAGTGTGAGTCCATCTATCTACACAGGTTCAGCAGTGTGAGTCCATCCATCTACACAGGTTCAGCAGTGTGAGTCCATCCATCTACACAGGTTCAGCAGTGTGAGTCCATCCATCTACACAGGTTCAGCAGTGTGAGTCCATCTACACAGGTTCAGTGTGAGTCCATCACAGGTTCAGCAGTGTGAGTCCATCTGCACAGGTTCTGCAGTGTGAGTCCATCTATCTACACAGGTTCAGCAGGGTGAGTCCATCTATCTACACAGGTTCAGCAGTGTGAGTCCATCCATCTGCACAGGTTCAGCAGTGTGAGTCCATCCATCTACACAGGTCCAGCAGTGTGAGTCCATCCATCTACACAGGTCCAGCAGTGTGAGTCCATCCATCTACACAGGTCCAGCAGTGTGAGTCCATCCATCTACACAGGTTCATCAGTGTGAGTCCATCTATCTACACAGGTTCAGCAGTGAGTCCATCCATCTACACAGGTTCATCAGTGTGAGTCCATCCATCTACACAGGTTCATCAGTGTGAGTCC
>NC_068436.1:20284738-20302238 GCF_023373465.1 Oncorhynchus keta
AACGCCAAGAAATGTGAACCTCTTGGCTAGGTCGCTAGGTGTTGGGCCAAGGTCGCTAGGTGTTGGGCCAAGGTCGCTAGGTGTTGGGCCAAGGTCGCTAGGTGTTGGGCCAAGGTCGCTAGGTGTTGGGTCAAGGTCGCTACTATATTCAGGGTACAAGTATTGAAAAGTACATTAGATGAATACAGGATTAGTTTGAATACACACATTTGCTATCATAATGAAATGAATAACCATGACCTTGTCTGGATTAAAGCAACATCCTAGCCTGTTCTAGTGAACCAGATTGAATCAGAGAGTAACAGGAAATCCTGTGTCTTTGTTAGTATTAAATCACCTAATGTGATTTCTGTGAAAGTCCGAGGGCTTCCCAAATTGCACCTAGTCAAAAGTAGTGCACTATTAAAGGAATTAGGGTGCCATTTCAGATGGGCCATGGTTAAAAGTAGTGCACTATTAATGGAATAGGGTGCCTTTTCAGATGCAGCCTTTGGATGCAGCCTCATAACCAGGTCATAAAGGCAAGAAATAGGGCAGGATTATACACTGGTGGGACCCGTCCCAAATGGCACCCTATTGGCCCATAGGGCTCTGTTCAAAAACATTGCACTATGTAGCGAATAGGATGCTATTTGGGCCGCAGTATTACCAGGGACCTAGTTTAGGATTCCTCCATCTCTTCTCCTCCCCTTTCCCCTCATCTCTTCTCCTCCCCTTTCCCCTCATATCTTCTCCTCTTCCTCCCTCATTCTCTCCATCTCTTCTCCTCTTCCTCCCTAGTTCCTTCCATCTCTTTTCCTCCTCCTTCCCCCCCCATCTCTTCTCCTCTTCCTCCCTCATTCTCTCCATCTCTTCTCCTCTTCCTCCCTAGTTCCTTCCATCTCTTCTCTTCCTCCCTAGTTCCTTCCATCTCTTCTCCTCCTCCTCCCTAGTTCCTTCCATCTCTTCTCCTCTTCCTCCCTAGTTCCTTCCATCTCTTCTCCTCCTCCTCCCTAGTTCCTTCCATCTCTTCTCCTCCTCATCCCTAGTTCCTTCCATCTCTTCTCCTCCTCCTCCCTAGTTCCTTCCATCTCTTCTCCTCTTCCTCCCTAGTTCCTTCCATCTCTTCTCCTCTTCCTCCCTAGTTCCTTCCATCTCTTCTCCTCCTCCTCCCTAGTTCCTTCCATCTCTTCTCCTCTTCCTCCCTAGTTCCTTCCATCTCTTCTCCTCTTCCTCCCTAGTTCCTTCCATCTCTTTTCCTCCTCCTTTCCCCCCCATCTCTTCTCCTCTTCCTCCCTCATTCTCTCCATCTCTTCTCTTCCTCCTCCCTAGTTCCTTCCATCTCTTCTCCTCTTCCTCCCTAGTTCCTTCCATCTCTTCTCCTCCTCCTCCCTAGTTCCTTCCATCTCTTCTCCTCCTCCTCCCTAGTTCCTTCCATCTCTTCTCCTCCTCCTCCCTAGTTCCTTCCATCTCTTCTCCTCCTCCTCCCTAGTTCCTTCCATCTCTTCTCCTCTTCCTCCCTAGTTCCTTCCATCTCTTCTCCTCTTCCTCCCTAGTTCCTTCCATCTCTTCTCCTCCTCCTCCCTAGTTCCTTCCATCTCTTCTCCTCTTCCTCCCTAGTTCCTTCCATCTCTTCTCCTCCTCCTCCCTAGTTCCTTCCATCTCTTCTCCTCTTCCTCCCTAGTTCCTTCCATCTCTTCTCCTCTTCCTCCCTAGTTCCTTCCATCTCTTCTCCTCCTCCTCCCTAGTTCCTTCCATCTCTTTTCCTCCTCCTTTCCCCCCCCATCTCTTCTCCTCTTCCTCCCTCATTCTCTCCATCTCTTCTCCTCTTCCTCCCTAGTTCCTTCCATCTCTTCTCCTCTTCCTCCCTCATTCTCTCCATCTCTTCTCTTCCTCCTCCCTAGTTCCTTCCATCTCTTCTCTTCTTCCTCCCTAGTTCCTTCCATCTCTTCTCCTCCTCCTCCCTAGTTCCTTCCATCTCTTCTCCTCCTCCTCCCTAGTTCCTTCCATCTCTTCTCCTCCTCCTCCCTAGTTCCTTCCATCTCTTCTCCTCCTCCTCCCTAGTTCCTTCCATCTCTTCTCCTCTTCCTCCCTAGTTCCTTCCATCTCTTCTCCTCTTCCTCCCTAGTTCCTTCCATCTCTTCTCCTCCTCCTCCCTAGTTCCTTCCATCTCTTCTCCTCTTCCTCCCTAGTTCCTTCCATCTCTTCTCCTCCTCCTCCCTAGTTCCTTCCATCTCTTCTCCTCTTCCTCCCTAGTTCCTTCCATCTCTTCTCCTCTTCCTCCCTAGTTCCTTCCATCTCTTCTCCTCCTCCTCCCTAGTTCCTTCCATCTCTTCTCCTCTTCCTCCCTAGTTCCTTCCATCTCTTCTCCTCCTCCTCCCTAGTTCCTTCCATCTCTACTCCTCCTCCTATCTCTCTCTCCTCCTCCTATCTCGTCTCCTCCTCCTCCCTAGTTCCTTCCATCTCTTCTCCTCCTCCTCCCTAGTTCCTTCCATCTCTTCTCCTCCTCCTCCCTAGTTCCTTCCATCTCTTCTCCTCCTCCTCCTAGTTCCTTCCATCTCTTCTCCTCCTCTCCCCAGTTCCTTCCTCTTCTCCCTCCCCTAGTTCCTTCCATCTCTTCTCCTCCTCCTCCTCCCAGTTCTTCATCTCTTCTCCTCCTCCTCCCTAGTTCCTTCCATCTCTTCTCCTCCTCCTCCCTAGTTCCTTCCATCTCTTCTCCTCCTCCTCCCTAGTTCCTTCCATCTCTTCTCCTCCTCCTCCCCAGTTCCTTCCATCTCTTCTCCTCCTCCCTAGTTCCTTCCATCTCTTCTCCTCCTCCTCCCTAGTTCCTTCCATCTCTTCTCCTCCTCCTCCCTAGTTCCTTCCATCTCTTCTCCTCCTCCTCCCCAGTTCCTTCCATCTCTTCTCCTCCTCCTCCCCAGTTCCTTCCATCTCTTCTCCTCCTCTAACTCATTGTGACATCATGTCACAATGTTTATTAAATAAACCAATCCACCATCAGAGACCAACCAGCGTAGCCAAAGGACTACAAAATAATCACCTACAACAAAAGGCTCCCATCTCCCAGTTTCACTGCATTAGGTTCCCTCCATAACTCCACTTCAAAGGCTCCCGTCTCCCAGTTTCACTGCATTAGGTTCCCTTCATAACTCCACTTCAAAGGCTCCCATCTCCCAGTTTCACTGCATTAGGTTCCCTTCATAACTCCACTTCAAAGGCTCCCATCTCCCAGTTTCACTGCATTAGGTTCCCTTCATAACTCCACTTCAAAGGCTCCCATCTCCCAGTTTCACTGCATTAGGTTCCCTTCATAACTCCACTTCAAAGGCTCCCATCTCCCAGTTCACTGCATTAGGTTCCCTTCATAACTCCACTTCAAAGGCTCCCATCTCCCAGTTTCACTGCATTAGGTTCCCTTCATAACTCCACTTCAAAGGCTCCCATCTCCCAGTTTCACTGCATTAGGTTCCCTTCATAACTCCACTTCAAAGGCTCCCATCTCCCAGTTTCACTGCATTAGGTTCCCTTCATAACTCCACTTCAAAGGCTCCCATCTCCCAGTTCACTGCATTAGGTTCCCTTCATAACTCCACTTCAAAGGCTCCCATCTCCCAGTTCACTGCATTAGGTTCCCTTCATAACTCCACTTCAAAGGCTCCCATCTCCCAGTTTCACTGCATTAGGTTCCCTTCATAACTCCACTTCAAAGGCTCCCATCTCCCAGTTTCACTGCATTAGGTTCCCTTCATAACTCCACTTCAAAGGCTCCCATCTCCCAGTTTCACTGCATTAGGTTCCCTTCATAACTCCACTTCAAAGGCTCCCATCTCCCAGTTCACTGCATTAGGTTCCCTTCATAACTCCACTTCAAAGGCTCCCATCTCCCAGTTTCACTGCATTAGGTTCCCTTCATAACTCCACTTCAAAGGCTCCCATCTCCCAGTTCACTGCATTAGGTTCCCTTCATAACTCCACTTCAAAGGCTCCCATCTCCCAGTTTCACTGCATTAGGTTCCCTTCATAACTCCACTTCAAAGGCTCCCATCTCCCAGTTTCACTGCATTAGGTTCCCTTCATAACTCCACTTCAAAGGCTCCCATCTCCCAGTTTCACTGCATTAGGTTCCCTTCATAACTCCACTTCAAAGGCTCCCATCTCCCAGTTTCACTGCATTAGGTTCCCTTCATAACTCCACTTCAAAGGCTCCCATCTCCCAGTTTCACTGCATTAGGTTCCCTTCATAACTCCACTTCAAAGGCTCCCATCTCCCAGTTTCACTGCATTAGGTTCCCTTCATAACTCCACTTCAAAGGCTCCCATCTCCCAGTTTCACTGCATTAGGTTCCCTTCATAACTCCACTTCAAAGGCTCCCATCTCCCAGTTCACTGCATTAGGTTCCCTTCATAACTCCACTTCAAAGGCTCCCATCTCCCAGTTTCACTGCATTAGGTTCCCTTCATAACTCCACTTCAAAGGCTCCCATCTCCCAGTTTCACTGCATTAGGTTCCCTTCATAACTCCACTTCAAAGGCTCCCATCTCCCAGTTTCACTGCATTAGGTTCCCTTCATAACTCCACTTCAAAGGCTCCCATCTCCCAGTTCACTGCATTAGGTTCCCTTCATAACTCCAATGGCCATACGAGAGAAGCGTCTTCGATCAATACCATTCAGTTGTGTTGTACTAAAAAAAAAACATTTTATTTCATGGGGCACGAGGCTATTGTTACGATGAAGCAGCCAGTTTAAGTGCCTTTGAGTGCACTGCTGCCTTCCAATACAATCTAAACAGGCAAATGTTACAGAGTCAACGATCTGTGATATGCTATTCCCTAGATGTTTCCATTCTGTCAGATGACGATAATTGTTGATGGTAGTGACATCAGGCGGAGAATACATCCTTTACCCAACCGCATTCTAAATGCAATCACCATGGTTACGTCTAGACGGGCCAACCGCTGAACTAAATGACAATCTACAAGATGCATGTTCCGTTCCTTCACCTTGCCTCATGTTTCAGGCTTGGCACAGTGTAAAATGTACATACACGACCGCAATGAATTCCATTATCCAGAATCACGCTCATGTGTCTCCAGAATGTCAACATAAAAGAATGCCACTCGCATGGAGGGAAATCATGCCTTGACATTCTCCGTCTAACAAACAGGGGCTGCTATGATGTGGTGGGCCGACCGCCTTTAAAAAAGCACTGTGTCACACAAGAGTTGATCAACTATAGACCAGTGATGTAAATGCCAGCCTGGCTATTACCGATATAAAGGTGCCTTTTGAGACAGTCATAGACAGCAGTCATAGACAGCAGTCATAGACAGCAGTCATAGACAGCAGTCATAGACAGCAGTCATAGACACAGTCATAAACAGCAGTCATAGACACAGTCATAGACAACAGTCATAGACAGCAGTCATAGACAGCAGTCATAGACAACAGTCATAGACAACAGTCATAGACACAGTCATAGACAGCAGTCATAGACGGCAGTCATAGACCGCAGTCATAGACAGCAGTCATAGACGGCAGTCATAGACCGCAGTCATAGACGGCAGTCATAGACAGCAGTCATAGACGGCAGTCATAGACAGCAGTCATAGACAGCAGTCATAGACAGGGGGCTGTTGGGATGCATCCTCCTCTTACAGGGCCAAGAGTGTTTCCACACCACATGACCTGATAAATAGCATGTAACTGGGGCCCAGAGGTTCTACCAGGTCAGGGCACATGGACTAGTCCCAGTTCCATTTGTGCCAACTCTTGTACAGACCCTTTGCTATGATACTCGAAATTGAGCTCAGGTGTGTCCTGTAGCCATTGATCATCCTTGAGTTTCTACAGCTTGATTGGAGAACACAGTGGCCTCCATTATTGTTAAATGGAAGAAGTTCGGAACCACCAAGACTCTTCCTAGAGCTGACCGCCCGGCCAAACTGAGCAATCGGTTGAGAAGGTCCTTGGTCAGGGAGGGGATTAGGAACCCGATGGTCACTCTAACTGAGCTCTCGAGTTCCTCTGTGGAGATGGGAGAACCTTCCAGAAGGACAACAATCAAGCCTTTATGGTAGAGTGACCAGACAGAAGCCACTCCTCAGTGAAAGACACATGACAGCCCGCTTGGAGTTTGCCAAAAGGCACCTAAAGACTATCAAACCATGAGAAACAAGATTCTCTGGTCTGATGAAACCAAAATGTAACACTTTGGCCTGAATACCAAGCGTCACGTCTGGAGGAAACCTGGCACCATCCCTACGGTGAAGCATGGTGATGGCAGCATCATGTTGTCTGGATGTTATTCAGCGGCAGGGACTGGGAGACTAATCGGGATTGAGGCAAAGATTAATTGAGCAAGGTACAGAGAGATCCTTGATGAAAACCTGCTCCAGAGCGAGGTTCACCTTCCAACAGGACAACGACCATAAGCAAACAGCCAAGACAACGCAGGAGTGGCTTCGGGACACGTCTCTGTATGTCCTTGAGAGCCCAGCCAGAGCCCAGACTTGTCCCGATCTAACATGTCTGGAGAGACCTGACCTGAAAATAGCTGTGCAGCGATGCTCCCCATCCAACCTGACAGAGCTTGAGAGGATCTGAAAAACTCCCCAAATACATGAATGCCAAGCTTGTAGTGTCATTCCCAAGAAGACTAGAGGCTGGAATCGCTGTTAAAGGTTCTTCAACAAAGTGTTGAGTAAAATTCTGAATACTTATGTAAAGGTGACATTTCAGTTTTCTACTTTTAATAAATTAGCAAAACGTTATAAAAAAACAGTTTTAGCTTTGTCCTTAAGGGGTTTTGTGTGTAGATTGATGAGGGAAAAAAAGTGAATCAATTTTAGAATAAGGCTGTAACGCAACGAAATGTGGAAAAGGTCAAGGGGTCTGAATACTTTCTGAATGCGCTGAATGTCATCGTCACACCAAACAAATTGAGTGTTCGGAACCAACAAGACTTTTCCTAGAGCTGACCGCCCGGCCAAACTGAGCAATCGGTTGATCAGGGAGGGAAGTTAACAATATACTGTAGCAGAAACAGATATGGGAGTCAGGATACATATGGGAATTGTATGGGGTTCATTGCTGTGTCAACCTCTTATAATAACACACTGTATGGCTCAGCTAAAACACCATAACATGAGCCATACATGTTCAACGTCACGGTTTAACTGACACTTTACATGTCATATCCAAGACACACACTGACACTGGAGTACACACACACACACACACACACACACACACACACACACACACACACACACACACACACACACACACACACACACACACACACACACACACACACACACACACACACACACACACACACACACAGAACATCTGTCTAAAGCCCTGAGGCCAGCCACTAAGCTGAAACATTTCCACCTAAATGAAATCCATGACAGATCTCTCAGAGGTCAGAGGTTACGGGTTAAGCCCAAACAGCTTTTCATCACTGATGGGGGGATAAACAACCACCAGAGATTCCAGGATACCAGTTTGGTCTTTCCTCCATCCTAGAAAGCATCGCGAGACCTCTTTACAGTGTGTTGTTTTTACACAACAACAAAAAGCAAGGGACATCATTGTGACTAAAAGACCAACTCGAAATGTTTCAAATTCCCACACGTAGAGGCTCTGAGAAGACAACCACATTAACCTGCTATTCACTTCTATAGTTATTTCTTCTCATTGACTAATCAAACAGAGAACAGAACAACACCATTAGAACTATTCTGAGGATGATGGGAGTCTCTTGTCCATCTTAAAAATGGTTCCAGAAGATCTTGTTGTAAAAAACGAATTTCAGAATCAGATATCACCAGGGAGAGCCAAAACAAGCAATGTGTTCCAAATGGCACCCTATTCCCTATATAGTGCACTACTTTTGACCAGAACCCTATAGGACCTATGGGCCCTTGTCAAAAGCAGTGCACTATAAAGGGAATAGGGTTCCATTTGGTATGCAGACAAGCTCAGAACAGGAACCAATAACAAGGGAGTCACAAACATTAAGAAGATCAATAGATTTAGCTGCTGTATCTTTCAACCTAAAACGTTTCATTGACAAAATAAAACACAATTTAACAATCCAAACCTTCTGCCTGATTCCATCTAAAATACACAGTGTCAATATTTATCATTTACTGAAGATTGAGTCTGACAACATTCCTTTAATTGATATTACACAGTCTTCACAACAGGAAACAGGACATACACATTTTGAAATGTACTTCCAAATTACAAAATCATTCGACAAACTTTTCATTTCCGACCCCATAAAAATGTGTAATTGAGGGCCGGTCAGTGGTCAGTCAGTCATAACCTTGAAAGAGATTGGAGGTGATTTAAAAAAACGTTCATATCCGTCTCACAGTAGACATAAAGATGATTGGATACCTTAATGGTGATACCTGTGTATGATGGATGGAGGTTGGTTCAAAAGGCTAAGGTGAGGTACATACTGAACCAGCAAGACACAACCCCTCAAATCCTCAACTGCTACAGTCCACTGGCGATCACAGGTTCATGGAGGGAATCCTCAACTGCTACAGTCCACTGGCGATCACAGGTTCATGGAGGGAATCCTCAACTGCTACAGTCCACTGGCGATCACAGGTTCATGGAGGGAATCCTCAACTGCTACAGTCCACTGGCGATCACAGGTTCATGGAGGGAATCCTCAACTGCTACAGTCCACTGGCGATCACAGGTTCATGGAGGGAATCCTCAACTGCTACAGTCCACTGGCTATCACAGGTTCATGGAGGGAATCCTCAACTGCTACAGTCCACTGGCGATCACAGGTTCATGGAGGGAATCCTCAACTCTCAGAGTCCACTGGCGATCACAGGTTCATGGAGGGAATCCTCAACTCTCAGAGTCCACTGGCGATCACAGGTTCATGGAGGGAATCCTCAACTGCTACAGTCCACTGGCGATCACAGGTTCATGGAGGGAATCCTCAACTGCTACAGTCCACTGGCTATCACAGGTTCATGGAGGGAATCCTCAACTGCTACAGTCCACTGGCGATCACAGGTTCATGGAGGGAATCCTCAACTCTCAGAGTCCACTGGCGATCACAGGTTCATGGAGGGAATCCTCAACTCTCAGAGTCCACTGGCGATCACAGGTTCATGGAGGGAATCCTCAACTCTCAGAGTCCACTGGCGATCACAGGTTCATGGAGGGAATCCTCAACTCTCAGAGTCCACTGGCTGTTAACAGGTTCATGGAGGGAATCCTCAACTCTCAGAGTCCACTGACTATCACAGGTTCATGGAGGGAATCCTCAACTCTCAGAGTCCACTGGCTATCACAGGTTCATGGAGGGAATCCTCAACTATCAAGGTCCACTGGCTGTTAACAGGTTCATGGAGGGAGTCCTCAGCTCTCAGAGTCCACTGGCGATCACAGGTTCATGGAGCGAATCCTCAACTCTCAGAGTCCACCGGCTCTACAGCCGTATTTATGATTGACAATAGACCGCTTTTTCCAGACGTGGTGGTGTCTTTGGCTGTGTGTGTCAGTGTGTGTGTAGGCAAAGGGCTGGTCAGTAAGCATTTCACAGTAGTGTGTGGGTAGAGTCCAGTGAGTGTGTGGGTAGAGTCCAGTGAGTGTGTGGGTAGAGTCCAGTGAGTGTGTGGGTAGAGTCTAGTGAGTGTGTGGGTAGAGTCTAGTGAGTGTGTGGGTAGAGTCCAGTGAGTGTGTGGGTAGAGTCCAGTGAGTGTGTGGGTAGAGTCCAGTGAGTGTGTGGGTAGAGTCTAGTGAGTGTGTGGGTAGAGTCCAGTGAGTGTGTCTAGTCAGTGTAAGGGGAGTCAGTGCAACAACAAAAAAACTGTCAATGCAAATAGTCCTGGTGGTGATTTGATTCACTGTTCATCAGTATTATGTTTTGGGGGTAGAACATTTTCAGGTGCCTAATATGTCCCAAATGGTACCATATTCCCTATATAGTGCACTACTTTAGACCAGAGCCTTATTCCCTATATAGTGCACTACTTTAGACCAGAGGGAATAGGGCGCATTTTGGGACTGACCCAGCCTAGGTAGGGAAGGGAGTGTAAAATAAATAAAAATAAATCAAATGAACCCAAATGGATCAATTAAAAGGCCTACATGAAAACGAAATGTAGCCCGATGGTCTAAACATAATGTTGAATGCTTCATCGCCCTCTCTCCATCCCGGATCTATTGGCGTGGATTCCTCAGTCCAGTATTCCCAGATGATCGTGCTCTGGCTGAGATAAAGGATATTGCTCCCTCTCGGGATATTGGTTTTAGCGCTGTGCCTGTGCCTCCCCGCCCCAGCTCCTTCAGACATACACAACAGATGTTACCGGAGTATTAAGGAGGTCATGGTGCCGGACACACACACACACACACACACACACACACACACACACACACACACACACACACACACACACACACACACACACACACACACACACACACACACACACACACACACACACGAGGAAGGATCGTGAGATGGATAGCCTTCATTATCATAACATCTGTGTAACTCACTTCTACACGTTTCGCAATTCGGGATACATCTCTGGATCATGACAATACCGTGGGGTTTCCACTTTTTTTCATTACGTTCCATTATTTTCTTTCCCTTAAAAGTATTACCATACAATTAAATAATCTACAAGTATCCTATTCACTTGGTTTATGTATTTATTTTATAGTGTAAAAATGGCATAGGCAAATGGCATTACCAGTTATTGATGTAAACATCACGATACCGACGGGAGTTTAATGTTAATCTCTCGAAACACTTCTATGCACTGACAGTTGTTTCTTTCTGCGTAAAATATGTTAAATATATACATGCGCCTTCTTACCTTTAAAGCAGAACGCCGTCCACAGGTAAACAGCGGTACATACATATTCAAAACACTTCCGATGACGCATCGTACTTGTGGAATTAGAATCCGTCGTCTGCGCGCAGAGATCAAACTTCGGCTCGAGGAGGACGCTGCGACTCTTCTTACAGAAGCTGGATGTACCTTTGACGCGCGCACCCTCTCTCTCTCTCTCCCTCTCTCTTTATCTCTCTCTCCCTCTCTCTTTCTCTCTCTCTCTCTCTCCCTCGTTGTTAGAGAGCGCAATGAAAGTGGATATCTATTTAGCGTTTGTAAACTGTCACAATTTCACTAAACTCAAACGCAGAAGCACAAATTATTCTCTCTCTGTCGTTGCCTTTTCTCATTCTATCCCTTTCACTCTCTATTTATTAGTAAGGAACTCCGGACGCGGGGATAAACATTTGCTCCACAGGTCAGGCAATTCACCTCGTTTCCGATCACGGTGGACAGGAAAGCCTACAAGCACCGTTCTCCAGTCAGCTGATACTGGATGACACAACCAGCTGTGCCAGTGCGTGCCAGTGTGCCCTCTTGGTAAATCGGTCGCGTTCCGCTGCTCAAACGTTGCACGCGTCAACCAGTGCCACGTCAACTGACAGATTGCTATAACCTATGATGTGGTTAACTAATACTTGAAGTGCCGATCCAGCCGTTTTAAAACATGGCTTGTGCCAGGAACGCGCCCATAGGTCACAACAACAGGGGGCTTTGTTTATTGGTTGATTTGAATCTCCATTATCTTCAGCAGAAGCAGCAGCTACAGTAGTCTTCCTGGGTCCACATAAAAACACTAAAAATGACAAATAACAAAAACACTAATACACTGACAAGGACAGTCACACAAATATAAAATACAGCGATATACAAACGATACAACAACCAAAAAGTCCCCATGTCATTGTATTTAGGCTCTGCTTTGGGTGAAGAAAATATGAAGAATTTTTTTCCACAGTTTTCCACGTTGATTCAACATCATCACATTTAATTTTTTAGGTGAAATCAAATCAAATGTTATTTTATTGGTCAAGTACACATATTTATCACATCTTTATAACATATTTAGATGTTATTGCAGGTGTAGTGAAATGCCTGTGTTTCTAGCTCCAACAGTGCAGCAGTATCTAACATTTTCACAACATACACAAATCGAAAAGTAAAAGAATGGAATTAAAAAATATATAAATATTAGGACGATCAATGTTGGAGTGGCATTAACTAAAATACTTAAGCAATAAGGCCCGAGGGGGTGTGGTATAGGGCCAATATACCACGGCTAAGGGCTGTTCTTAGCCTCGATGCAAAGCAGAATGCCTGGACACAGCCCTTAGCCGTGGCATATTGGCCATATACCACAAACACCCAAGGTGTCTCATTGCTATTATAAACTGGTTACCAAAGTAATTATAGCAGGAAAAACAAATGTTTTGTCATACCCGTGGTATACGGTCTGATATACCACGGCTGTCAGCCAATCAGCATTCAGGGTTCAAACCACCCAGTTTATAAAGTAGAATAGGATACAGTATATACATATGAGTCAAGCAGTATGTAAACATTATTAAAGTGACCAGTAATTCCATGTCTATGTATATAGGGCAGCAGCCTCTAAGGTGCAGGGTTGAGTAACCGGGTGGTGATGGTTATTTAACAGGCTGATGGCCTTGATAAAGAGGCTGTTTTTCAGTCTCTCGTTCTCAGCTTTGATGCACCTGTACTGACCTCTCCTTCTGGATGATAGCACAGTGAACACACCGTGGCTCAGGTTGTTGATGTCTTTGATGATCTGTTTGGCCTTCCTGTGACATCAGGTGCTGTAGGTGTCCTGGAGGGCAGGTAGTGTCCCCCTGGTGATGCATTGGGAAGACCGCACCACCCTCTGGAGAACCCTGCGGTGGCGGGCGGTGCAGTTGTCGTACCAGGCGGTGATACAGCCTGACAGGATGCTCTCAATTGTGCATCTCTAAACGTTTGTGAGGGTCTTAGGGGCCAAGTCAGATTTCTTCTGCCTCCTGATGTTGGTGTGGGTGGACCATTTCAGATTGTCAGCGATGTGTACGCCGAGGAACTTTAAGCTTTCCACCTTCTCTGCTGCGGCCCCATTGACGTGGATAGAGGCATGATCCCTCTGCTATCTCCTGAAGTCCAAGATCAGCTCCCTCGTGTTGTTGACGTTGAGGTTATTTTCCTGACACCACTCTGCCAGGGCCCTCACCTCCTCCCTGTCGGCTGTCTCATTGTTGTTGATAATCACACCTACTACTGTTGTGCGTCTGCAAACTTGATGATTAGAGTTGGAGGCGTGCATGGCCACGCAGTTATGGGTGAACAGGGAGTACAGGAGGGGGCTGAGCACGCACCCTTGTGGGGCCCCAGTGTTGAGGTTTAGCGAAGAGGAGGTGTTGTATCCTACCTTCATCACCTTGGGGCGGCCCGTCAGAATGTCCAGGACCCAGTTGCACAGGGCGGGGTTCAGATGAGCTTAAAGGGTAATATGTGTTGAAGGCTGAGCTATAGTCCATCAACAGCATTCTGACGTAGGTATTCCTCTTGTCCAGATGGGTTAGGGCAGTGTGCAGTGCGATTAATGCATCTTCTGTGGATCTATCGGGGCGGTTTAATTGAAGGGGGTCTAGGATGTCAGGTAAGGTAGAGGTGATATGATCCTTAACTAGTGAGAGTCATTTAGTTCAGTTACCTTTGCTTTCTTGTGTACAGGAATAAAGACATGGAAACAACGTTGATTCAACCAGTTTTTGCCCACTGGGTTTCTCCCTCTGTCTTTTTAAAATCTTCCCTCAATTCCATATTCACCATCTCTCCATTCCTTCTATCTACCTTTCTATCCCCCTCTCTCCCTCTCCCCCTCTCTTCCCCCTCTCTCCCTCTCTCCCCCTCTCTTCCCCTCTCTTCCCCCTCTCTTCCCCCTCTCTCCCTCTCCCCTCTCTTCCCCTCTCTCTCCCCCTGTCTCCTCTCTCCCTCTCCCCCTCTTCCCCTCTCTCCCCCTCTCTCCCTCTCTCCCTCTCCCCTCTCTTCCCCCTCTCTCCCCCTCTCTCTCTCTCCCTCTCTCCCCCTCTCTCTCCCCTCTCTCTCTCTCTCTCCCCTCTCCCCTCTCTCCCTCTCTCCCTCTCTCTTTCCCTTTCCCCTCTCCCCTCTCTTCCCCTCTCTCTCCCCCCCTGTCTCCTCTCTCCCTCTCCCCTCTCTCCCCTCTTCCCCCTCTCTCCCCCTCTCTCCCTCTCCCCTCTCTTCCCCCTCTCTCTCCCCTCCCCCTCTCTCTCTCTCCCCTCTCTCCCCCTCTCTTCCCCCTGTCTCCCTCTCTCCCTTCTCTCCCTGTCTCCCTCTCTCCTTCTCTCTCCCCTGTCTCCCTCTCTCCCCTCTCCCTCTCTTCCCTCTCTCTCCCTCCTCCCCCTCTCTCTCCCCTCCCTCTCTCCCCCCCTCCTCTCCCTCTCCCCTCTCTCTCCTCCTGTCTCCCTCTCTCCCCCTCTCTCTCTCCCTCTCTCTCCTCCGTCTCCCTCTCTCCCTCTCTCTCCCCCTCTCTCTCCCCCTGTCTCCCCTCTCCCTCTCTCTCTCTCCCTGTCTCCCTCTCTCCCTCTCTCTCTCTCCCCCCTGTCTCCTCCTCCCCTCTCTCCCCCTCTCCCTCTCTCTCCCCCTCTCCTCTCCCCTCTCTCCCCTGTCTCCCTCTCTCCCTCTCTCTCCTCCTGTCTCCCTCTCTCCCTCTCTCCCTGTCCCCCTCTCTCCGTCTCCCTCTCTCCCCCTCTCTCCCCTGTCTCCCTCTCCTCCCTCTCTCCCCTGTCTCCCTCTCTCCCTCTCTCTCCCCTGTCTCCCTCTCTCCCCTCTCTCCCTGTCTCCTCTCTCCCCCCTCTCTCCATCTCTTCCCCCTGTCTCCCTCTCTCTCTCTCTCTCTTCCTTTCTTTCTTTTGTCTCAGTGTCTGTCTCCTCTCTCCTCCCTGTCTCCCCTCTCTCCCATCCACAAGTATTGCACAAATGTCTCCCCCTCTCCCTCTCTCTCTCATCATCAGCGTTGCATCTCATCCTCCTCTGCCTGTCTAAAAAGTGCACAAATGCTTCAGTTCTGTCTGGTCTCACCCTGCATGTACAAGCGGCTCGCCATCACCTAGCATCACATCAGCGCCCCTCGGCTGGGCCGACGGAGGCTACATCCCATATTGTACCCTAATCCCTATGAAATGCACTTCATTTGACCAGGCACTATAGTGAATAAGGTTGCATTTGGGACTGAAATGAAGGGTTAAAGGAGAGACTTGAGTGCCGTTGGAGAGGACTTACAGTACGTGATGAGTTGGCTCATTATTAGGGCCGTGTCCTCTTGAACTTTGTCCCCGCTAGGTCAGCAGATCGGTAGATTATCACAGTACAGCCAACCTTCTTGTTGACGGGATTGTCTGGATGTTGTTGTAGAAGTAGGGACATCTTCTAAGAAGTGGCCTGGATGGTTAATGACATGCCTTTTCATTTAGATTTCAAGATCTCTTAAAACAAGAGTTCAATCAGGGAAAACAAGGGAATTCTGGACAGCGCAGGCCTCCTTCAAAATAAAAATGTTTCTCGATAGGATCAATGTTATGTGAAATAAAGTATAAATGATTGCAAAATGAAATAAATGACTTTTTCAGGACCTTGAAAGACTTCACACAACCCACACCAAAGGAAAAATAGAGGAATGGAGGAAAGAAATTTATTTTTCAAGCCCTGGAGAAGACCTCTTGGAGAGGAGGTCACCACAGCAGCCATGCAGACTGCAGACAGTGACACTGAAATGAGACTGACCTTGTTCACCCTGAAGACAGCCTTTCTGGACCATCTAATAGTATCACTTCTCTGCTGCCACCCACACCTGCTCGCGGGTATACAAGGTGTGTGTGCTACAGACAGACAGACAAACAGAGTGACAGAGATAGATAGACAGAGAGACAGAGAGACAGAGAGATAGACAGACAGACAGACAGACAGATAGACAGGCAGACAGAGACAGACAGACAGACAGACAGACAGACAGACAGACAGACAGACAGACAGACAGACAGACAGTCAATCAGACAGACAGACAGACAGACAGACAGACAGACAGACAGACAGACAGACAGACAGACAGACAGAGACAGACAGACAGACAGACAGACAGACAGACAGACAGACAAACAGAGTGACAGAGATAGATAGACAGAGAGACAGAGAGACAGACAGTCAATCAGACAGACAGACAGACAGACAGACAGACAGACAGACAGACAGACAGACAGACAGACATAGACACTCTTGTCTTCCATATCTTCCTGTATCATGATTCTTTACCACAGGGGATTGTTACTGTGGGTGACAGCCAACAAACTACATCCCAGCCTGAAACAACAGACTAACTGTCATATGTACATTCCTTCTCCAGGCCTGGTTATGTAGAACAGCGTTGCAGAGAGGTTGTTTGTGAAATATCAATGAGTTTTGTTGGAAAGACTGAGGCGTCTGCCGCGTAATTATGGAAGAGGGGTTGACAGCTAGGAATATCTAGAGGTGCTGCTGAAAAATAACAAGATGCACACACACACACACACACACACACACACACACACACACACACACACACACACACACACACACACACACACACACACACACACACACACACACACACACACACACACACACACACACACACACACACACACCTGTCTCAGATCTCCAGCATGGAATATTAAACAGTAGGTTGGTATCAGACAACTCAGATACAGGAGGCACAGAGACAAGATGGAGTCCGTCCCTCCTTCTTCTTCTTTCATATTAACACACTTCAAATCATCAGTTAGTCCCACATTTTTGTTTATTTTACCTTTATTTAACTAGGCAAGTCAGTTAAGAACAAATTATTTGTTTTCAATGACAGCCTAGGAACAGTGGGTTAACTGCCTGTTCAGGGGCAGAACGACAGAAATAGACACCATAGAAATATACATTATAGAAATAGACACCATAGAAATAGACATCATAGAAATAGACACCATAGAACTAGACATTATAGAAATAGACACCATAGAAATAGACATCATAGAAATAGACATCATAGAAATAGACACCATAGAAATAGCCATCATAGAAATAGCCATCATAAAAATAGACATCATAGAAATAGACACCATAGAAAGACACCATAGTAATGTGCCACCGTCCGTCCCAGCTTTACTAAGCGATAAATGGACAGACTCCTTACCTTTGTCTTTGCTGCTCTCTGCTGGTCAAAATATGAAAGAGTGCTAACTGTGGCCATCTTGTGGTGAGAAAGGAACATTACAATCAAACAGTTGATCAGCCATTGTTTTGTTTAATATGATTTAGTTAAACACATGAGACCCTTACATTGACCAGGTTTATTTCCAATACAATATTACACAACAAGTTGCAACATGTGAAAGAAAAGAGAGAATGTGTGTGTGTGTTGTGTGGAGAGAATGTGTGTGTGTTTGTGTGTGTGATTGTGTGTGCGTGTGTGTGTGTGATTGTGTGTGTGTGTGTGTGTGTGTGTGTGTGTGTGTGTGTGTGTGTGTGTGTGTGTGTGTGTGTGTGTGTGTGTGTGTGATTGTGTGTGCGTGTGTGTGTGTGATTGTGTGTGTGTGTGTG
>NC_068436.1:20304738-20315658 GCF_023373465.1 Oncorhynchus keta
GGTGTAGGGGTTAGGATGTAGGGTTAGGATGTAGGGGTTAGGGTGTTGGGGGTTGGATGTATGGTGTAGGGGTTAGGATGTAGGGGTGTAGGGGTTAGGATGTAGGGGTTAGGGTGTAGGCGGTAGGATGTAGGGGTAGGGGTTAGGATGAGGGGTTAGGGTAGGGGTTAGGGTGGTAGGGCAGTGTTTACTGATCCTGGTCCTGGTCCCAGCAACAACCAGTATTTTGACTTTAGCACTTTACACTACTGGCACCAACACACTGCAAACCTGATTAGTGTAATCAGGTGTGTAGGTGCTGGGGAAAATCCACAATGTGCACCCTTCTGGGTCCATGGGACCAGGATTGGGAAACACTAGGTTAGGGAGTAGGGGTTAGTTAGGGTAGGAGTAGGGTTAGGGTCTAGGGGTTAGGGGTTAGGTGTAGGGGTTAGGGAGTAGGGGTTGGGGTCTAGGGGTTAGGGTCTAGGGGGTTAGGGTGTAGGGGTTAGGGAGTAGGGGTTAGGGTCTAGGGGGTTGGGGGTCTAGGGGTTAGGGTCTAGGGGTTAGGGTGTAGGGGTTAGGGAGTAGAGCCTCAAATAACAATCTGAAAACAAGCAGTACTCCGGACCTCGTTGGGTAAGATTTGAATACCCCTG
The DNA here is from genome assembly GCF_023373465.1 of Oncorhynchus keta. NCBI lineage: Eukaryota > Metazoa > Chordata > Actinopteri > Salmoniformes > Salmonidae > Oncorhynchus > Oncorhynchus keta. Next base: position 20,305,377 of record NC_068436.1, read on the forward strand.
AAATAGGCAGGGTGTAGGGGTTAGGGGTGTGTAGGGGTTAGGGTCTAGGGGTTAGGGTGTAGGGGTTAGGGTCTACTGATTATGTGTTGTAGGGTGTAGGGGTTAGTAGTAAGTGGGTGTAGGGTGTAGGGGGTTAGGTCTACTGATTATGTGTTTATGTAGGAGTGTTGTAGGGTGTAGGGGTTAGGGTGTACTGATTATGTGTTGTAGTAGGAGTAGGGTGTAGGGGTATAGGGTTAGGGTCTACTGATTATGTGTTGTAGGGTGTGGGTGGTAGGAGTATAGGGGTTAGGGTACTGATTATGTGTTGTAGGGTGTAGGTAGGGGTAGGTGTAGGTAGGGGTTAGGGGGTGTACTGATTATGTGTTGTAGGGTGGTAGGTATAGTTAGGTCTACTGATTTTGTGTTGTGTAGGTGGTAGGGTATAGGGGTTAGGGTGTACTGATTATGTGTTGATTAGGGTGTAGGGGGTGGTAGGGTATAGGGGTTAGGGTCTACTGATTATGTGTTGTAGGGTGTAGGTTGGAGTAGGGGTGTAGGTGGGGGTTAGGGTTAGGTCTACTGATTATGTCTATAGGGGTTAGGGTCTACTGATTATGTGTTGTAGGGTGTAGGAGTTAGATTATGGGTTAGGGAGTGTAGGGTTAGGGTCTACTGATAGGGTCTATGTGTTGAAGGGGAGTGGTCAGGTACAAAGTGATGGCTGGAGTGAAGATGAGGATGGTACCCAGTATGGAGACAGTGAGGAACACCCACAATAAGATCCTGTCCAACACCTGAGCCACAAACTTCCAGTCCTGCACCACCTGGAGGAGAGAGAGAGAGGGGGGAGATAGAGAGAGAGGGAGAAAGAGAGAGAGAGAGAGAGAGAGAGAGAGAGAGAGAGAGAGAGGAGAGAGAGGGAGAGGGAGAGAGAGAGAGAGGGAGAGAGAGAGGGGTGAGAGCGAGAGGGGAGAGTGTGAGAGAGAGCGTGAGAGAGAGCGTGAGAGAAAGCGAGAGAGAGGGGGAGGGAGGGAGGAGGGAGGGAGGGAGGGAGAGGGAGGGAGGGAGGGAGAGAGAAAGAGAATGATCTCAACAATAAGACATTTTTTCCCCATCTGAAAACTAAAAGATATAGAGACAGACAGTTACACACAGACACACCCCTACCTCTCTGATAAAGTGTTCCTTCTTGATGTGACGGCTGATGTACCCGTACTGAGTTGGTGGCTTTCTCCAGCATGGCCAACCAGGCATGGTTCTCATCCTCCTTCCCCCGACAGGGCCTCTGCTGGGCTTGGCCTGGCCCGACGCCCCCTCCTCCCTGGACCTCCGCGGGGCTTCAGCTCTGGGCTACGCAGCTCAATGTCTGGGTAGTGGTACCTAGCAATTACACCAGTTACAACTAATCACAGCAATCACAACGTTGATTATTCAGGAATAAAGTACGTAGTCACTTCTCTTTCTTTCTTTCTTTCTTTCTTTCTTTCTTTCTTTCTTTCTTTCTTTCTTTCTTTCTTTCTTTCTTTCTTTCTTTCTTTCTTTCTTTCTTTCTTTCTTTCTTTCTTTCTTTCTTTCTTTCTTTCTTTCTTTCTTTCTTTCTTTCTTTCTTTCTTTCTTTCTTTCTTTCTTTCTCTCTCTTTCTTTCTTTCTTTCTTTCTCTTTCTTTCTCTCTTTCTTTCTTTCTTTCTTTCTTTCTCTCTTTCTTTCTTTCTTTCTTTTTTCTTTCTTTCTTTCTTTCTTTCTTTCTTTCTTCTTTCTTTCCTTCTTTCTTTCTTTCTTTCTTTCTTTCTTTCTTTCTTTCTTTCTTTCTTTCTTTCTTTCTTTCTTTCTTTCTTTCTTTCTTTCTCTCTTTCTTTCTTTCTTTCTTTCTTTCTTTCTTTCTTTCTTTCTTTCTTTCTTTCTTTCTTTCTCATTCTTTCTTTCTTTCTTTCATTCTTTCATTCTTTCTTTTTCTTTCTTTTTTCTTTCTTTCTTTCTTTCATTCTTTCTTTCTTTCTTTCTTTCTTTAATTCTTTCTTTCTTTTTCTTTCTTTCTTTCTCTCTTTCTTTCTTTCTTTCTCTCTTTCATTCTTTCTTTCTTCTCTTTCTTTCTTTCTTTCTTTCTTTCTTTCTGTCCTTTCTTTCTTTCTTTCTTTCTTTCTTTCTTTCTTCTCTTTCTTTCTTTCTTTCTTTCTTTCTTTCTTTCTTTCTTTCTTTCTTTCTTTCTCTCTCATTCTTTCTTTCTTTCTTTCTCTCTTTCTCTCTTTCTTTCTTTCTTTCTCTCTTTCTTTCTTTCTTTCTTTCTTTCTTTCTTTCTTTCTTTCTTTCTTTCTCTCTTTCTTTCTTTCTTTCTTTCTTTCTTTCTTTCTTTCTCTCTTTCTTTCTTTCTTTCCATTAAATTAAAGAGAATCATAAAATATATATCAACAATATCTAATTATTCTTCTTTATTTATTCACATCAGGGTTGAACTTCAGTTGTTATATTCCCTCAATCTATTTTCATCTTATCTTCTAAAATATGATTTTATTCATTTGTTATTGAATTGAATCATAAAAGATCGACCCAATCAATTATTGGTAATCAACTGGAAAAAAGAGAAGGTGTGTTTGTGTGTGTACCTGTCAGTGTGTCCCCTCATGCAAAGCAGTCTGGGTAGCCTCTGGAGGAAGAGGTTTTTTACCCAGGGGCCATGGGGTGGTAGGTGGCTGAGGAGCGGTGGTGGACGTTGATGACAAACACCGTGACGATGATGGAGAAGGTGACGAAGATCATGATGAAGAGGAGGTACTCTCCAATCAGAGGGATCACCTTGGTGATAAATACATAATTAACATGTTCATGACATCACATCTCTAAAGAGTACACCAATACCTGATTCCCACTACAGGGCCAAGCTGAACCAGCAGAGTGTACTACAGGGCCAAGCTGAACCAGCAGAGTGTACTACAGGGCCAAGCTGAACCAGCAGAGTGTACTACAGGGCCAAGCTGAACCAGCAGAGTGTACTACAGGGCCAAGCTGAACCAGCAGAGTGTACTACAGGGCCAAGCTGAACTAGCAGAGTATACTACAGGGCCATGCTGAACCAGCAGAGTGTACTACAGGGCCAAGCTGAACCCTACTGGACTGCCTTTCTCTTGGCACATGGTCATTTCCAGTACGGTAACAACAACAATGGCCGACCCTGTAGTACAGCTCGCCTTGGCAAAGTAGTTTTAAAAGGCTCAAGAGCGTTCCACAGACAGACAGTCCCCAGCGACTCCACTGACCTTGGAGGAGGACGGGCATAATCTCTTCTATGACGAGGAGGAACACGTGAGAGACACCAGGACCGACGTGGACAGAGACAGCTTCTCTCCTTCGTCAGACGGGAGGTAGAACACCAACACGGTCAGGAAGGACAGACCGAGACAGGGGATGATGAGGAAGAGTGTGTAGAACAAAGGAAGCCTCTTGAGGATGAAGGAGTAGGTAACGAAGGGGTACCAGTAGATACCGTCCCGTCGGCTGCCCTTGGCGCCGGTGGCGTTGAGGATCTCCCATCTCACCTGGAAGGGAATTGGATTGCATGTTGTCTTTAATGTTGTTGGATAATGGGACCACATTCACATTGGATATTTGGGACGGCAGGGTAGCCTAGTGGTTAGAGTGTTGGACAAGTAACCGAAAGGTGGCAAGTTCAAATCCCCGACCTGACAACATTCCCCCAAACTATCTTCAGAATATTGAATGATTGCAGCAGGGTAGCCTCGTGGTTAGAGTGTTGGGCTAGTAACTGAACAGGCAGTTAACCCACTGTTTCTAGGCCATCATTGAAAATAAGAAATTGTTCTTAACTGACTTACCTAGTTAAATAAAGGTAATTTTTTAAAACAAAAAATAGAGAGACAGGACATTGTCATATTGATTAACGTCTTCATCAACTGTGGTAGTAAGAGACTGACAAACCGGGTTAGTTACCTGCTGTTTCTTGTAGAAATGGTGTCTTTAACCAACATGTATTAACTGGTAATGAAATGTTACGTTTCCCTCTATACACTGTAAACCCGTGAGATATTACTGTAGTTAGAACAAGTATCTTGTTGCTTGACTTCTGAAGCTTTTGGAGTAGCAAGACGTTTTACTTCAAGAGTATTTTATTCCTACACACCGTTGTCGAAGAAGTCCTTACGGTCGACGTAGTGGTCCACAAGAACCAGGTCCACCATGTTGCCGTCGAGGTCCACGAGCCAAACTTCATGGAGCAGTTCTGTCTGTGTTGGGGAGGGAAAACATTCTGTCTGTGTTGGAGAGGGGAAACACTGTCTGTGGTGACTGCAGTTCTGTCTGTGTTGGGGAGGGGAAAACATTCTGTCTGTGGTGTCTGCAGTTCTGTCTGTGGTGGGGAGGGGCAAACATTCTGTCTGTGGTGGGGAGGGGAAACACTGTCTGTGTTGGGGGAGGGGAAACACTGTCTGTGGTGACTGCAGTTCTGTCTGTGGTGGGAGGGGCAAACATTCTGTCTGTGGTGGGGAGGGGAAAACATTCTGTCTGTGGTGTCTGCAGTTCTGTCTGTGTTGGGGAGGGGAAAACATTCTGTCTGTGGTGTCTGCAGTTCTGTCTGTGGTGGGGAGGGGCAAACATTCTGTCTGTGGTGGGGAGGGGAAACACTGTCTGTGGTGGGGAGGGGAAACACTGTCTGTGGTGGGGAGGGGAAAACATTCTGTCTGTGGTGGGGAGGGGAAACACTGTCTGTGGTGGGGAGGGGAAACACTGTCTGTGGTGGGGAGGGGAAAACATTCTGTCTGTGGTGTCTGCAGTTCTGTCTGTGTTGGGGAGGGGCAAACATTCTGTCTGTGGTGGGGAGGGGAAAACATTCTGTCTGTGGTGGGGAGGGGAAAACATTCTGTCTGTGGTGGGGAGGGGAAAACATTCTGTCTGTGTTGGGGAGGGGAAAACATTCTGTCTGTGGTGACTGCAGTTCTGTCTGTGTTGGGGAGGGGCAAACATTCTGTCTGTGGTGGGGAGTTCTGTCTGTGTTGGGGAGGGGAAAACATTCTGTCTGTGGTGGGGAGGGGAAAACATTCTGTCTGTGTTGGGGAGGGGAAAACATTATGTCTGTGGTGACTGCAGTTCTGTCTGTGTTGTTAAATTGACTTTATATTAAAGTATTTATATTGTAAAGTAACAAAGAAGTTATATATCTTTTTTTAAATGTTGTTTTTAAAAAAAAAAAAATATACACCAGTCACATCTCAACCAACCAACCAATCAACCAACCAACCAACCAACCAACCAACCAACCAACCAATCAACCAACCAACCAACCAACCAACCAACCAACCAACCAACCAACCAACCAACCAACCAACCAACCAACCAACCAATCAACCAACCAACCAACCAACCAACCAACCAACCAACCAACCAACCAACCAACCAACCAACCAACCAACCAACCAACCAACCAACCAACCAACCAATCAACCAACCAACCAACCAACCAACCAACCAATCAACCAACCAACCAAACCAACCAACCAACCAACCAACCAATCAACCAACCAACCAACCAACCAACCAACCAACCAACCAACCAATCAACCAACCAACCAACCAACCAACCAACCAACCAACCAACCAACCAACCAACCAACCAATCAACCAACCAACCAACCAACCAATCAACCAACCAATCAACCAACCAACCAATCAATCAACCAACCAACCAACCAACCAACCAATCAACCAACCAACCAATCAACCAACCAACCAACCAACCAACCAACCAACCAACCAACCAATCAACCAATCAACCAACCAATCAACCAACCAACCAACCAACCAACCAACCAACCAACCAATCAACCAATCAACCAACCAACCAACCAACCAACCAATCAACCAACCAACCAACCAATCAACCAATCAATCAACCAATCAACCAACCAACCAACCAACCAACCAACCAACCAATCAACCAACCAACCAACCAACCAACCAATCAACCAACCAAAACCAACCAACCAATCAACCAACCAACCAACCAACCAACCAATCAACCAACCAACCAACCAACCAATCAACCAACCAACCAACCAACCAACCAATCAACCAACCAACCAACCAACCAACCAACCAACCAACCAACCAACCAACCAACCAACCAATCAACCAACCAACCAACCAACCAATCAACCAACCAACCAACCAACCAACCAATCAACCAACCAACCAACCAACCAACCAACCAATCAACCAATCAACCAACCAACCAACCAACCAACCAACCAACCAACCAATCAACCAACCAACCAACCAACCAACCAACCAACCAACCAACCAAGGTAAAAACCAATCAACCAACCAATCAACCAACCAACCAATCAACCAATCTACCAATCAACAAATCAACCAATCCAACCAATCAACCAATCAACCAATCAACAAATCAACAAATCAACAAATCTACCAATTGACCAATCGACCAATCATCAACCAATCAACCAACCAATCAACCAATCAACCAATCAACAAATCAACCAATCAACAAATCAACCAATCAACCAATCTACCAATTGACCAACCAACCAATCAACCAATCAACCAATCAACAAATCAACAAATCAACAAATCTACCAATTGACCAATCGACCAATCATCAACCAATCAACCAACCAATCAACCAATCAACCAATCAACAAATCAAGATAATCAACAAATCTACCAATTGACCAATCAACCAATCAACCAACCAACCAATCAACCAACCAACCAATCAACCAACCAACCAACCAACCAACCAACCAATCAACCAACCAATCAACCAATCAACCAACCAACCAATCAACCAATCAACCAATCAACAAATCAACCAATCAACAAATCTACCAATTGACCAATCGACCAATCATCAACCAATCAACCAACCAATCAACCAATCAACCAATCAACAAATCAACCAATCAACAAATCTACCAATTGACCAATCGACCAATCATCAACCAATCAACCAATCAATCAACCAATCAACCAGCCAACCAAAGGGAAGGGGAGAGTGAGTGATAAAAGAGAAGTGACACAACAAATCTTATAAATGATAGTGATAAAGTGATATGGTAAAACAGAGATAATCATGGATAAAGTGACATGGTAAAACAGAGATAATCATGGATAAAGTGATACAGTAAAACAGAGATAATCATGGATAAAGTGACATGGTAAAACAGAGATAATCATGGATAAAGTGATATAGTAAACCAGAGATAATCATGGATAAAGTGATATAGTAAAACAGAGATAATCATGGATAAAGTGATACAGTAAAACAGAGATAATCATGGATAAAGTGACATGGTAAAACAGAGATAATCATGGATAAAGTGATATAGTAAACCAGAGATAATCATGGATAAAGTGATATAGTAAACCAGAGATAATCATGGATAAAGTGATACAGTAAAACAGAGATAATAATGGATAAAGTGATACAGTAAAACAGAGATAATCATGGATAAAGTGATATAGTAAAACAGAGATAATCATGGATAAAGTGATATGGTAAAACAGAGATAATCATGGATAAAGTGACATGGTAAAACAGAGATAATCATGGATAAAGTGATATAGTAAAACAGAGATAATCATGGATAAAGTGATATAGTAAAACAGAGATAATCATGGATAAAGTGATACAGTAAAACAGAGATAATAATGGATAAAGTGATACAGTAAAACAGAGATAATCATGGATAAAGTGATATAGTAAAACAGAGATAATCATGGATAAAGTGATACAGTAAAACAGAGATAATCATGGATAAAGTGACATGGTAAAACAGAGATAATCATGGATAAAGTGATATAGTAAAACAGAGATAATCATGGATAAAGTGACATGGTAAAACAGAGATAATCATGGATGTCACCTTCTTCCCGTCCGACAGGTAGGACTGATGGATTGTTTGGTTGATTAGTGTGTGTGTGTGTGTGTGTGTGTGTGTGTGTGTGTGTGTGTGTGTGTGTGTGTGTGTGTGTGTGTCTGTGTGTATGTGCTTCCATGTTAGTGTTTATGTGTGCGTGAGCTTGTGTGTATTCATGTGTGTATGATGTGTGCGTGTGAGCGTTCGTGTGTGTGTGTGTGTCCAGCGGTCAGTCCCACCTGTCGAAGGGAAAGAAGGTGACGTCCATGGTGCATGAAGACTTGTAGCTGGCCGGAGGGGTCCACCTGATTGTCCCGTCTGACCTCACGATGGCTTTGGTCATCAGGGAGCCCTCGAAACGCCCGTCAGCACTGGGCGGGGGGGGAGTGAGTAAGGGGATAGGGAGAGAGGGGTGAGGATAGAGATGGGAGGGAGGGAGGGAGGAAGGAAGGAAGGAAAAAGGAAGGAAGGAAGGAAGGAAGGAAGGAAGGAAGGAAGGAAGGAAGGAAGGAAGGAAGGAAGGAAGGAAGGAAGGAAGCAAGGGAGGGAGGGATGGAGGGGAAGTTAGTTGGTGAGTTGTGTTCATTAGACACATTTTAAAGCACACAACAAAAGACGATGAGGCTGTTGAAAAGAACCAGCAGAACTTTTCAGGATGCTGCATGGTAGCGCTGGTTTTCCTAAAACGATACGAGATTATAATAGACCTCCATGCTAATCCTGCTAACATGAATGATTATAATAGACCTCCATGCTAACCCTGCTAACATGAATGATTATAATAGACCTCCATGCTAATCCTGCTATCATGAATGATTATAATAGACCTCCCTGCTAACATGAATGATTATAATAGACCTCCATGCTAATCCTGCTAACATGAATGATTATAAAAGACCTTCATGCTAACCCTGCTAACATGAATGATTATAATAGACCTCCATGCAAACCCTGCTAACAAGGATGATTATAAAAGACCTTCATGCTAACCCTGCTAACATGAATGATTATAATAGACCTCCATGCTAATCCTGCTAACAAAATTATTATAATAGACCTCCATGCTAATCCTGCTAACATAAATTATTATAATAGACCTCCATGCTAATCCTGCTAACATAAATTATTATAATATACCTCCATGCTAATCCTGCTAACATAAATTATTATAATATACCTCATGCTAACCCTGCTAACATGAATGACCATTATAATAGACCTCCATGCTAACCCTGCTAACATGAATGATTATAATAGACCTCCATGCTAATCCTGCTATCATGAATGATTATAAAGCCTCCCTGCTAACATGAATGATTATAATAGACCTCCATGCTAATCCTGCTAACATGAATGATTATAAAAGACCTTCATGCTAACCCTGCTAACATGAATGATTATAATAGACCTCCATGCTAATCCTGCTAACAAAATTATTATAATAGACCTCCATGCTAATCCTGCTAACATAAATTATTATAATAGACCTCCATGCTAATCCTGCTAACATAAATTATTATAATAGACCTCCATAACCCTGCTAACATACATTATAATAGACCTCATGCTAATCCTGCTAACATGAATGATTATAATAGACCTCCATGCTAATCCTGCTAACATGAATGATTATAATAGACCTCCATGCCCCTAATCCCTGCTAACATGAATGATTATAATAGACCTCCATGCTAATCCTGCTAACATGAATGATTATAATAGACCTCCATGCTAATCCTGCTAACATGAATGATTATAATAGACCTCCATGCTAATCCTGCTAACATGAATGATTATAATAGACCTCCATGCTATCCTGCTAACATGAATGATTATAATAGACCTCCATGCTAATCCTGCTAACATGAATGATTATAATAGACCTCCATGCTAATCCTGCTAACATGAATGATTATAATAATCCTGCTAAGATTAATGAAGTGAAGAGGAAGAAAAGTAATCAGAAGTACTATGTTATACACTATGTTATCAATTAGAGTGAAGTGTTATCAATTAGAGTGAAGAGTTGTCTTACAAGTATCTAAACTGTAAAGCAGGTTCTAAGAAAGCATTCATTGATTTTCAGGACAATAAAGTATCAAAGAAAGTCTGAAAACACAGAGCTGAGCCCATATGAAGCAGGAAGTAGTGTGGACTCACTTCTCATAGAGGACAATGTCTGGCAGCCATATTGTTTCAGAGGAACTCTGATAGAGGTGATTCCTCCATACTCATCAGGGTTCCACTGAGCTTCACATCTATCCACTCCTACAGAACATAGAACATGACATTATAACAGAACAATATACCATTACATTATAACGCTCACATTACATTATAACAGAACAATACACCATTACATTACAACGTAACATTATAAAATAACATGACATTATAACATAACAATATAACATAAC
>NC_068436.1:20315758-20352144 GCF_023373465.1 Oncorhynchus keta
GACTACTGCTGTATAATAACACTGACCACCCCAAGGTAAGAGACTACTGCTCTATAATAACACTGACCACCCCAAGGTAAGAGTCTACTGCTCTATAACAACACTGACCACCCCAAGGTAAGAGACTACTGATCTATAATAACACTGACCACAGCAAGGTAAGAGACTACTGCTCTATAATAACACTGACCACCCCAAGGTAAGAGACTACTGCTCTATAATAACACTGACCACCCCAAGGTAAGAGACTACTGCTCTATAATAACACTGACCACCCCAAGATAAGAGACTAGTGGTATATAATAACACTGACAACCCCAAGGTAAGAGACTACTGCTCTAATAACACTGACCACCCCAAGGTAAGAGACTACTGCTCTATAATAACACTGACCACCCCAAGGTAAGAGACTACTGCTCTATAATAACACTGCCCACCCCAAGGTAAGAGACTACTGCTCTATAATAACACTGACCACCCCAAGGTAAGAGACTACTGCTCTATAATAACACTGACCACCCCAAGGTAAGAGACTACTGCTGTATAATAACACTGACAACCCCAAGGTAAGAGACTACTGCTGTATAATAACACTGACCACCCCAGGGTAAGAGACTACTGCTGTATAATAACACTGACCACCCCAAGGTAAGAGACTACTGCTGTATAATAACACTGACCACCCCAAGGTAAGAGACTACTGATCTATAATAACACTGACCACCCCAAGGTAAGAGACTACTGATCTATAATAACACTGACCACCCCAAGGTAAGAGACTACTGATCTATAATAACACTGACCACCCCAAGGTAAGAGACTACTGCTGTATAATAACACTGACCACCCCAAGGTAAGAGACTACTCCTCTATAATAACACTGACCACCCCAAGGTAAGAGACTACTGATCTATAATAACACTGACCACCCCAAGGTAAGAGACTACTGCTGTATAATAACACTGACCACCCCAAGGTAAGAGACTACTGCTCTATAATAACACTGACCACCCCAAGGTAAGAGTCTACTGCTCTATAACAACACTGACCACCCCAAGGTAAGAGACTACTGATCTATAATAACACTGACCACAGCAAGGTAAGAGACTACTGCTCTATAATAACACTGACCACCCCAAGGTAAGAGACTACTGCTCTATAATAACACTGACCACCCCAAGGTAAGAGACTACTGCTCTATAATAACACTGACCACCCCAAGGTAAGAGACTACTGCTCTATAATAACACTGACTACCCCAAGGTAAGAGACTACTGCTCTATAATAACACTGACCACCCCAAGGTAAGAGACGACTGCTCTAATAACACTGACCACCCCAAGGTAAGAGACGACTGCTCTATAGTAACACTGACCACAGTGGAAGGAGTAGGACTGATTCTCTGTGGTTCTGAGAGAGAGGTCTGTCTAACTCGGTGTTGTTCATACTCTAGGTTCTGAGAGAGAGGTCAGTCTAACTCAGTGTTGTTCATACTCTAGGTTCTGAGAGAGAGGTCAGTCTAACTCTGTGTTGTTCATACTCTAGGTTCTGAGAGAGTGGTCAGTCTAACTCTGTGTTGTTCATACTCTAGGTTCTGAGAGAGTGGTCAGTCTAACTCTGTGTTGTTCATACTCTAGGTTCTGAGAGAGAGGTCAGTCTAACTCTGTGTTGTTCATACTCTAGGTTCTGAGAGAGTGGTCAGTCTAACTCAGTGTTGTTCATACTCTAGGTTCTGAGAGAGTGGTCAGTCTAACTCAGTGTTGTTCATACTCTAGGTTCTGAGAGAGAGGTCAGTCTAACTCAGTGTTGTTCATACTCTAGGTTCTGAGAGAGAGGTCAGTCTAACTCTGTGTTGTTCATACTCTAGGTTCTGAGAGAGAGGTCAGTCTAACTCTGTGTTGTTCATACTCTAGGTTCTGAGAGAGGTCAGTCTAACTCAGTGTTGTTCATACTCTAGGTTCTGAGAGAGTGGTCAGTCTAACTCTGTGTTGTTCATACTCTAGGTTCTGAGAGAGAGGTCAGTCTAACTCTGTGTTGTTCATACTCTGGGTTCTGAGAGAGTGGTCAGTCTAACTCTGTGTTGTTCATACTCTAGGTTCTGAGAGAGAGGTCAGTCTAAATCAGTGTTGTTCATACTCTAGGTTCTGAGAGAGAGGTCAGTCTAACTCGGTGTTGTTCATACTCTAGGTTCTGAGAGAGTGGTCAGTCTAACTCAGTGTTGTTCATACTCTAGGTTCTGAGAGAGTGGTCAGTCTAACTCAGTGTTGTTCATACTCTAGGTTCTGAGAGAGTGGCCAGTCTAACTCAGTGTTGTTCATACTCTAGGTTCTGAGAGAGAGGTCAGTCTAACTCTGTGTTGTTCATACTCTAGGTTCTGAGAGAGTGGTCAGTCTAACTCAGTGTTGTTCATACTCTAGGTTCTGAGAGAGTGGCCAGTCTAACTCAGTGTTGTTCATACTCTAGGTTCTGAGAGAGTGGTCAGTCTAACTCTGTGTTGTTCATACTCTAGGTTCTGAGAGAGTGGCCAGTCTAACTCTGTGTTGTTCATACTCTAGGTTCTGAGAGAGTGGTCAGTCTAACTCAGTGTTGTTCATACTCTAGGTTCTGAGAGAGAGGTCAGTCTAACTCTGTGTTGTTCATACTCTAGGTTCTGAGAGAGTGGTCAGTCTAACTCTGTGTTGTTCATACTCTAGGTTCTGAGAGAGAGGTCAGTCTAACTCGGTGTTGTTCATACTCTAGGTTCTGAGAGAGTGGTCAGTCTAACTCAGTGTTGTTCATACTCTAGGTTCTGAGAGAGAGGTCAGTCTAACTCAGTGTTGTTCATACTCTAGGTTCTGAGAGAGTGGTCAGTCTAACTCTGTGTTGTTCATACTCTAGGTTCTGAGAGAGTGGTCAGTCTAACTCTGTGTTGTTCATACTCTAGGTTCTGAGAGAGTGGTCAGTCTAACTCTGTGTTGTTCATACTCTAGGTTCTGAGAGAGAGGTCAGTCTAACTCTGTGTTGTTCATACTCTAGGTTCTGAGAGAGAGGTCAGTCTAACTCGGTGTTGTTCATACTCTAGGTTCTGAGAGAGTGGTCAGTCTAACTCAGTGTTGTTCATACTCTAGGTTCTGAGAGAGAGGTCAGTCTAACTCAGTGTTGTTCATACTCTAGGTTCTGAGAGAGTGGTCAGTCTAACTCAGTGTTGTTCATACTCTAGGTTCTGAGAGAGTGGTCAGTCTAACTCTGTGTTGTTCATACTCTAGGTTCTGAGAGAGAGGTCAGTCTAACTCTGTGTTGTTCATACTCTGGGTTCTGAGAGAGTGGTCAGTCTAACTCTGTGTTGTTCATACTCTAGGTTCTGAGAGAGAGGTCAGTCTAAATCAGTGTTGTTCATACTCTAGGTTCTGAGAGAGAGGTCAGTCTAACTCGGTGTTGTTCATACTCTAGGTTCTGAGAGAGTGGTCAGTCTAACTCAGTGTTGTTCATACTCTAGGTTCGGAGAGAGTGGTCAGTCTAACTCAGTGTTGTTCATACTCTAGGTTCGGAGAGAGTGGTCAGTCTAACTCAGTGTTGTTCATACTCTAGGTTCTGAGAGAGTGGCCAGTCTAACTCAGTGTTGTTCATACTCTAGGTTCTGAGAGAGAGGTCAGTCTAACTCTGTGTTGTTCATACTCTAGGTTCTGAGAGAGTGGTCAGTCTAACTCTGTGTTGTTCATACTCTAGGTTCTGAGAGAGTGGCCAGTCTAACTCTGTGTTGTTCATACTCTAGGTTCTGAGAGAGTGGTCAGTCTAACTCAGTGTTGTTCATACTCTAGGTTCTGAGAGAGAGGTCAGTCTAACTCTGTGTTGTTCATACTCTAGGTTCTGAGAGAGTGGTCAGTCTAACTCTGTGTTGTTCATACTCTAGGTTCTGAGAGAGAGGTCAGTCTAACTCTGTGTTGGTTCTACTGCAGGTATTGGGATGATGGACAGCCCAATGGTGGTACATTCCAGAACTGTGGGGGAATCATTTACAAGTCGTCAGGCCAAGGAGCATTGTGGGATTTTGATTGTATCTATTCAAAACAATGGATCTGTGAGAAATAGGCTTCTCATAAGTACTTTCTCTGCACTGCTGATGAATGAACTCTCTACTGTATGTTAATGATGGTCTGAAGACTGGTGTGATTTGATTGAATGGTACAAACACATGCAGACATTCAGAAACACACACACACACAAAGACACTGATCTGAACCTGAGTCTCCCATGGGGGAAACCAACGTCTTGATTAGACGAGGTAATTCCCTCTCGGACTGAGATCTGACACTGATTTTGAAGTTGCAGGCAGGGCTACCTCATCACTTGACCATGAGCAACCAATCATGACCAACTCATGTCCACTACACAAGCTGACACAATAATGTATTCATTTGTCAATCAATAAGGTGTAGAATAGGGGTATAATATCATTCAATAGTCACTGTCAATCAATTACTGTTAAGTTTTACACTTTGAAATAGATTTGAAATGACTGTATATGTTTATCAGGTATGCTTACTTCTTCTGCGTTTATTATTCTGAACATACACATTGTGTTCTTCCTGCTAATTCAATAAATAATTCAACCAAGATTAAAGACATTTCCTGACTAGAACATTATTGTTCTCAACTCTGTTTTATATATCATAGAATCTAGAAGGACAAAACACCTCTCTGTTTTATACTTTAATATTAACATGGAATCTAGAAGGACAAGACACCTCTCTGTTTTATACTTTAATATTAACATGGAATCTAGAAGGACAAAACACCTCTCTGTTTTATACTTTAATATTAACATGGAATCTAGAAGGACAAAACACCTCTCTGTTTTATACTTTAATATTAACATGGAATCTAGAAGGACAAGACACCTCTCTGTTTTATACTTTAATATTAACATGGAATCTAGAAGGACAAAACACCTCTCTGTTTTATACTTTAATATTAACATGGAATCTAGAAGGACAAGACACCTCTCTGTTTTATACTTTAATATTAACATGGAATCTAGAAGGACAAGACACCTCTCTTTTTTATACTTTATCTAATATTAACATGGAATCTAGAAGGAAAAGACACCTCTCTGCCACTATGAAAGAGAGTCAATGTTACTGTTTACAATTGAACTCGTATCTTGTTAACTTCCTGTTTGTGGAGGCAACACCAGAATGAAGGGTTGGATCATAACCATCAGTTATCAAAACAGTGTCTAAGGTTTTGTTACTAAACTAACTGGGACGAATCATTGACTACAGTAAGACAGGTTGCAATGACCTCCAGTTATCAGAACAGGGTCTAAGGTTTTGTTACTAAACTAACTGGGACTAATCATTGACTACAGTAGGACAGGTGGCAATGACCTCCAGTTATCAGAACAGGGTCTAAGGTTTTGTTACTAAACTAACTGGGACTAATCATTGACTACAGTAAGACAGTTGGCAATGACCTCCAGTTATCAGAACAGGGTCTAAGGTTTTGTTACTAAACTAACTGGGACTAATCATTGACTACAGTAGGACAGGTGGCAATGACCTCCAGTTATCAGAACAGGGTCTAAGGTTTTGTTACTAAACTAACTGGGACTAATCATTGACTACAGTAGGACAGGTGGCAATGACCTCCAGTTATCAGAACAGGGTCTAAGGTTTTGTTACTAAACTAACTGGGACTAATCATTGACTACAGTAGGACAGGTGGCAATGACCTCCAGTTATCAGAGAGACATCCTTAGACAGGGTTTTGTTGGTGTCAGAATGCATGAGATTCATCTGAAAGCGTATAGACAATTGGAAGCTGCTGAGGAAGACGGCTCATAATAATGTCTGGAACAGAGCAAATAGAATGGCATCAAACACATAGAAACCATAGAAACCATGCGTTTGATGTACAGTGGGGCAAAAAATGATTTAGTCAGCCACCAATTGTGCAAGTTCTCCCACTTAAAAATATGAGAGAGGCCTGTAATTTTCATCATAGGTACACTTCGACTTTGACAGACAAAATGAGAGAAAAAAAATCCAGAAAATCACATTGCAGGATTTTAAATGAATTTCTTTGCAAATTATGGTGGAAAATAAGTATTTGGTCACCTACAAACAAGCAAGATTTCTGGCTCTCACAGACCTGTAACTTCTTCTTTAAGAGGCTCCTCTGTCCTCCACTCATTACCAGTATTGATGGCACCTGTTTGAACTTGTTATCAGTATAAAAGACACCTGTCCACAACCTCAAACAGTCACACTCCAAACTCCACTATGGCCAAGACCAAGGAGCTGTCAAAGGACATCAGAAACAAAATTGTAGACCTGCACCAGGCTGGGAAGACTGAATCTGCAATAGGTAAGCAGCTTGGTTTGAAGAAATCAACTGTGGGAGCAATTATTAGGAAATGGAAGACATACAAGACCACTGATAATCTCCCTCGATCTGGGGCTCCACGCAAGATCTCACCCCGTGGGGTCAAAATGATCACAAGAATGGTGAGCAAAAATCCCAGAACCACACGGGGGGACCTAGTGAATGACCTGCAGAGAGCTGGGAACAAAGTAAAAAAAAGCCTACCATCAGTAACACACTACGCTGCCAGGGACTCAAATCCTGCAGTGCCAGACGTGTCCCCCTGCTTAAGCCAGTACATGTGCAGGCCCGTCTGAAGTTTGCTAGAGAGCATTTGGATGATCCAGAAGAAGATTGGGAGAATGTCATACGGTCAGATGAAACCAAAATAGAACTTTTTGGTAAAAACTCAACTCGTCGTGTTTGGAGGACAAAGAATGCTGAGTTGCATCCAAAGAACCCCATACCTACTGTGAAGCATGGGGGTGGAAACATCATGCTTTGGGGCTGTTTTTCTGCAAAGGGACCAGGACGACTGATCCGTGTAAAGGAAAGAATGAATGGGGCCATGTATCATGAAATTTTGAGTGAAAACCTCCTTCCATCAGCAAGGGCATTGAAGATGAAACGTGGCTGGGTCTTTCAGCATGACAATGATCCCAAACACACCGTCCGGGCAACGGAGTGGCTTCGCAAGAAGCATTTCAAGGTCCTGGAGTGACCTAGCCAGTCTCCAGATCTCAACCCCATAGAAAATGTTTGGAGGGAGTTGAAAGTCCGTGTTGCCCAGCAACAGCCCCAAAACATCACTGCTCTAGAGGAGATCTGCATGGAGGAATGGGCCAAAATACAAGCAACAGTGTGTGAAAACCTTGTGAAGACTTACAGAAAACGTTTGACCTCCGTCATTGCCAACAAAGAGTATAACAAAGTATTGAGATAAACTTTTGTTATTGACCAAATACTTATTTTCCACCCTAATTTGCAAATACATTCATTAAAAATTCTACAATGTGATTTTCTGGATTTTTTCCCCCCTCATTTTGTCCGTCATAGTTGAAGTGTACCTATGATGAAAATGACAGGCCTCTCTCATCTTTAAGTGGGAGAACTTGCACAATTGGTGGCTGACTAAATACTTTTTTGCCCCACTGTATTTGATGCTGCACCAGCCATTACAAGCCCGTCCTCCACACTTAAGGTTCCACCAATAAAAATCCATTCTGTGTGACTATGCATGACTGGCCGAGAAGAGCTTCAGCCTGTGCTAATTCATTAACACAACACTAACCCAATACACACTGGCTCTTTTTCTCAGTCGTCTAAAAAGTACTCTTCCTCTCTGTCCTCTCCTTCACTGATCTGAAAGAGCTGACCAGGTGAAAGCTAAGCTAGCGTAATGATGAGCTTCCTTCCACCATATTGTTTTCACCTGTGAAGCCAATCAGTGCAGAGGTAGGGGAGGAGACAAGTAGAGGGAGACATTTGCAAAAGAGCCTCTGGCCACATTTAGAAGCCTTTTGGTCAAAAGTTGCAGATATAAATTATATCAATAAAGCGGATTGATTCCTTATTCTACACGTCAGAGAGGCATGTTTTTTTTACTACATACTATATTTCAGTTCCTAAACGTTGCATCCTGCTGAACGGGCCCTTGGTCTGGTCACATGTCCATAGATGACGTACCAAGTCCACCATCTAGTGGTCAATTATTATACTGCTATACATTTCCTCAGACTAGTTTCTAACAAAGATATGCATTACCCCTAGACAACTGACAGGGGGCGCTGTTTTGAAGCCTCTGCACATTCATTTTGGTGCTACTCCATTGTAAAGATTTCGGAAGATACAGAAATGCATTTATTAATGTCTACATTCAAATGACAAGTATAGTATATCAGACATCTTAATGTATGCATATTAGACAACTTAATGCATACTTTAAAATGATATTAAATGAAGATTAAAATATAACAGATGGGTTCATTGTACAACAACAAAATCAATGAGCAACCATGGGGCATAACTGACAGGGTTGGCTTAGATTGTTGACAGCATGTAAACTATATTTCATCTCCAATGTTTGAAAACAAATACATTTGAACAATGAGCCCTTGTCTCAAATACATCATTACTGTTGCTGGTGAGACAGCTAGCAAATATTACTCATATTAACGTGAAATCAGTCAAAACACCTAAAACAAGAAACAGTATCAATAATGATGAAACGAGTTGAAACGAGCCACTTACAATTCACCACATGGAAGTTTCTTGTCAATCTTGCTAGCAATTTGGTCATCCAGAATCACAACCACTTACGTTCTCCAGCAAGAACCAAATAATGTAGCTCAAACAGAAGTGGGAACTAACAGAGAGTCACTGACAACAACCAACAAGAAACAGGTGGGTTTAGGAGGGGTTCTGAAAGACACTCATGGGGAGTCCACTGGGAGTTGAGCAACAACAGGAACCTAAAAGACACACATCATGAGCACAACACTAAATTTGCCCAAGAACAGGAAAACAAATGAAAAACCCACACCAAACTGAAAAGACACCAAACTTGAAAGACATGAAAACTTTAATTGACTAAATGTATATTACTGTGCGAATTAAATTGTTGTGTTTGTTTTTTTCCAAGAGCTTTTAAAGAGCTGCACATGGGATATTAATGGCATTATGTTTTCTGTTTGATGTATTTTTAAAGGTTGGGGCTGCATTTCCTCTTGAATTTGGTTAAAAGGACAGTGAATTCACTCATACTTTGAGGACTTGCTACCAAGCTTCTGTGTGTCAGACACTTCTGGGAAGACTTTCCAATAGATGCTGGAACATTGCAGCAGGGACTTGCTTCCATTCAGCCACAGGATAATTTGTGATGTCGGGCACTGATGTTGGGCGATTAGGCCTGGCTTGCAGTTGGCGTTCCAATTCATTCCAAAGGTGTTTGATGGGGTTGAGGTCAGGGCTCTGTGCAGGCCAGTCAATTTCTTCCACACAGATTTCAACAACCAATTTCTGCATTGACCTCGCTTTGTGCACGGGGGCATTGTCATGCTCAAACAGCAAAGAAAATGTGTCCTACTCCACCAACCAAACTTTACAGTCTGTACAGAATACAAAATATTCCAAAACATGCATTCTGTTCGCAATAAGGCACTAATGTAAAACTGCAAAAAACGTGGCAAAGAAAGGAAATAGAAAGTACAAGTACAAAGCATTATGTTTGTGGCAAATCCATTACAACATATAACTGTATATCCCTCTTCATATTGTCAAGCCTGGTGGTGGCTGCATCATGCTATGGGTATCCTTCTCATTGTAAAAGAATAAGGATAAAAGTAAATGGAATGCAGCTTTAAGCACAGGTGAAATCCTAGATGAAAACCTGGTTGAGTCTGCTATCCAACAGACATCAGTAGACAAATTCACCTCTCAGCATTAACCTAAAACACAAGGTCAAATATACACTGTGATTGTTACCAAGATGACATTAAATGTTCCCGGGTGGCCTAGTTACATTTTTGACTTAAATATATGGGAAGACTTGAAAATGGCTGTCCAGCAATGATCAACAATCAACTTGATAGAGCTTGAAGAATTTAAAAAAAATAATAATGTGGAACTATTGTACAATCTAGGTGTGCAAAGATCGTAGAGACTTACCCAGTAATACTCACAGATGTAATTGCTGCCAAAGGTGATCCTAACACTCAGGGGGCTGAACATTTATGTGAATGACATATTTCTGTATTTAATTGTCTATAAGTTGGCAAACATTTCTAAAAACTAAAAACATGTTTTCACTTTGTCATTATAGGATATTGTGTGTAGATTGGTAAAATAATATATAAAACATAATTCATTTTGAATTCAGGCTGTAATACAACTAAATGTGAACTACTGTGTTTGGGATTATAGCACTGTTATCATATACTGATTATTGCTGATAGGACTCATTCATATAAACATAATGACACAACTTTGCAGTACAGGAGAGAAACGTGTATTGCATCTTTGTCAAAGATGCACAATGTAAAGAATGACTTCTGATTAATTTTTTTACATCTCGGCATTATTTTATTGTATAAAAATTTATGCAACATTTCTCAGTTAAATTAATAAAGATGTAACACTATTCATCATGAAATACTTTTAAAATAATTGTTTATAGAAAAATAAATGAGCACATAAAAAATAAATACAACTCATTGAATGAACATTATTTCTAATTGTGGTGATTTCTCCCAAATAAACTACAATAAGTATGAACACAGAGAAGAAATGGAAAGAGAGAGAGAGAGGTGTAGAAAGAGCAGGTTGAGAGAAAATACGTTCTGGCATTTAATCTTTGTGCTCTTCAGATACACACAAAACCAATCTCTTCATATCATAAACGCATTGAATATAATTCACATTGGGTCTCTGTACCTTTGAACTCATCCCTGAGCTTCTTCACTCTCGTCATGTCTGCTTTCTGACAACGTTTTAGGACCATCAGCTCCACAAAGACCTTTGCTTCCACCCGGAGGAACAAAAGAGTGATTACAACTGTCGCAGGGATGACAAAAAGATCATAGGAATAATGTACATTTTCTGGTCTATGTTTGTTGGTATGTTAACAGAATTTAACCACGAGTTGAAGACATTTCCACTTGGTGAACCATTTGAATGTAGAATAAATATTTTTAATAAAGTTTGCAGCGTTTGCCAACATTTATCAGATGTGTTGTTATTTCCAGATGTTTTTAATTAATTTGACACCAGAAAAATGACAATTATCAGAACTACATACTCTGGCTCTTAGAAAACGTAGAACTGTTTTTTAAAGAGTCGTTTGAAGCTGAAAGCGCGTCGGTTACAGTTAACGAGACAGTTGAGTGGACAACAGTGAAGTCCAAGAATGGAACAAAAAGTGCTACGATTGTTGTGGAAAACGAGTCTGATGAATCGTTCCTTGTTGGAATACGCTTTTTTGGATAACAATTTTAAGGGTGAAAGAGTTGAGGTGTCAAGCAAATCTCTTTTGTGGAGGCGGTGAAGAACATTGAAGGGGCCACAGTTCGGAAGAAGATGCACCACAACCAGCTGCAAATGTTATACTTCAATCAAGTGATCTGGATACACTTATTGTGGAAAAAGGTGGATTTTGTAGAATGTATCGCCACTGTTATTAAATGTCCTCCACAAGTGTCCAAGAAGTTGGACATCATTATATCCGCAGCCGATACGTTTTGGGTCTCCTTGCAGTGCAAGGACTACTGTCGCCTGAAATGTCCCGCAATCACATGATCCTTCTGGGCCAGTGTAGGGATACCTGTTGAAATATATTATTATTATCCACCTGCACAGTAGGTGGCGGAATGCACATATAATTGTTGCGAAAACCATTATAACAAAGAAGAAGGTACATTTGACAACTATTTTATGTAGCTCCACCTGAGGCTTCTCGACAGCGGGAGAAATGGTAGGTTGATAATATTTCTATTTTGTAAGTCATGTGTAACATTCTTTATGAGTCCATTTTTATTTATCCCAACGAAACGTGAAGATAATAACCTGATTTTCAACTTCTTTCTAATAAAGTAAAGTAAAAACATAAACACCCAACTAGGCCCACTATGGCCACAAAGTCTACAAAAGGTTCTCTTTTACACGCGGTCAGACGCTGAGATGTGTTTTGTTAAGCCGATATATTATATTCATCCTAAAATAATACATGGTTATATTGAAAGAAACAATAGTGTTAGTGTATTTCTTGCTAACTTTGATAGGCGGTCATGTCATTGAGTGCTCTATAGGCCTTATTGAGTTCAATTACATTTTTGGTGTCCGAAAACCCATCAGATTTGAAGGAAAAATATGTAGCCGAAGTCAGGCGACTTAAGGATACAAATTCATTGTTTTTATTAATTATGACAAATGTTAAGAAACTGTTGAACAATGTAGTGACTTTTGAAATAAGTTACACGTTGGCTGACATTGTTTTAGCTACACTATCCTTACGAACCACATAGCATATCATTACAGCAGTACGTTAGTTGGCTACAAATGTATTCATTTTTTATTTAGCCGTTATTTAACTAGACAAGTTAGTTAAGAACAAATCCTTATTTACAATAACGGCATACCCCGGCCAAACCCTAACGACGCTGGGCCAATTGTGCGCTGCCCTATGGGACTCCCAATCACGGCCGGTTGTGATACAGCCTGTAATCAAACCAGGGTCTGTAGTGATGCCTCTAGCACTGAGATGCAGTGACTTAGACCGCTGCGTCACTCGGGAGCCCCCTCAAATACGTTCAATTTGACAGTAAATTGACTATACGCGGGTTGGTATAATTTGTGGAACGTTCCAACAGGAATCTGTTCCAAAAACTTTAATAAGTACACGGTTGTCAACAAACAACATGTTCAAAGTAGCATGGTCAATTCACGTAGCTAATTAGCTGGCGAATAGGCATCAACTCGCCACGTAGCTTATTGTTTGTTTGTCCATAGGCGACCAGAGTGAGGAAATACTTTTTTCAGAATAAAGGTGGTGAGTGAAAAACTTAATGAAGCCCAGTCCCCACCCGGTATTTTATTTTGCCGATATACAACTTTATATGCGTTGTTTGTTGGTAACCTTGTTATTTACAAAGTTTTGGAACAGATTCCTGTTGTAACGTCCCAGAAACTATACCCACCCCTATAAGCTATCTAACTACCCAACATTCATTGGCTTGATTACTCGCATCATGCTTAGCTAAATTAAGTGGTATAGTCTTTGCACGTTCTCAATAGACATTGTTAATTCGGGTGTGTTTGTAAATTCGCCCTGGCTATCTACTCTGATTTCAGAGCACTCTCCTCTGAGTGTGCCTGAGCGCAGAATAACTGATTAATTTACGAACGCTGAACACCCCTTGAATATGGCCGGTGTAAGTAAACCTAGGCGAAAAGGCGTTATTAAATTGTTGCCAGCAGCACAGCTACAGTCACCAATGAGTTGGATAACATGAAAACAGCCTAACCAGCTCAGCTCGAGTGAATAAAATGGCCAGAGTGAGGTGCTCTCTCATTTGTGTCTGGGAGTAGCTACTGTAGCAAGCTAGCCAACGTTAGTCAGTTAGCTTGGGAGCTTGACTTCCGTTGTGAGGCCAGAACGCTTTGATCAACCCTACTACTCCCTGGCCAGAGCGTCCAGTGTGCGCTCTGAACTCTCCGGAAGCGATACGCTCTGAATTTACAAATGGACAATCGAAATTTGGCACTCCAGATTAAATTTACGAACACACCCTAAGTAAGTATTATACAGTATGTTAGTATGCGGCACTGGTTCCCAAACTTTTTATAGTCCTGTACCCCTTCAAACATTCAACCTCCAGCTGTACCCCCTCTAGCACCAGGGTCAGTGCACTCTCAAATGTTGCTATTTGCCATCATTGTAAGCCTGCCACACACACGCTCTATACTATACATTTATTAAACATAAGAATGAGTGTGAGTTTTGCCACATCCCGACTCGTGGGAAGTGACAAAGAGCTCTTACAGGACCAGGGAATAAATAATAATAAATAATTTTGCTCTTTATTTAACCATCTTACATATGAAACCTTATTTGTTCATCAAATTGTACAAAAAATACATCATCCACATAGGCCAGTCATGTGAGAAACTCGTCATCATGCAAGAGGTCAGACAATGAAAATTATGGTCATTAAAGAAAACTTTAAGCTCGTCTCTCAATTAAAAAAAAACGTGTCCCTTGATAACCAGGGCACTTCTGTATGTTGTAAAAGCGTTACATGGTCGCTGCCCATATCATTGCATAGTGCAGAAAATACACGAGAGTTCAGGGGCCTTGCTTTAACAAAGTTAGCCATTTTCACTGTAGTGTCCAAAATGTCTTTCAAGCTGTCAATCATTCCCTTGGCAGCAAGAGCCTCTCAGTGGATGCTGCAGTGTCCCCAAGAGCCTCTCGGTGGATGCTGCAGTGTCCCCAAGAGCCTCTCGGTGGATGCTGCAGTGTCCCCAAGAGCCTCTCGGTGGATGCTGCAGTGTCCCCAAGAGCCTCTCGGTGGATGCTGCAGTGTCCCCAAGAGCCTCTCGGTGGATGCTGCAGTGTCCCCAAGAGCCTCTCGGTGGATGCTGCAGTGTACCCAAGAGCCTCTCGGTGGATGCTGCAGTGTACCCAAGTGGCGTCGGGAGCAACTGCTTGCACGCACGCTACCAATCCACTGTCTCCCTGTCCAATTGATGTCACAAAGCTGTCCGGTACTTAAAAGTATCCTCTCCTGGTTTCCAGTGGTTTGCAGAAGAGGATGTCTTCCTTAATTGACCCCCATAAACATAATGGACATCTACCAGGAGCTGTGCCAGGCCACCACGTCTGTTGACTCATCCAGCTGTAACAGACATATACCAGGAGCTGTGCCGGGCCACCACGTCTGTTGACTCATCCAGCTGTAACAGACATATACCAGGAGCTGTGCCAGGCCACCACGTCTGTTGACTCATCCAGCTGTAACAGACATATACCAGGAGCTGTGCCAGGCCACCACGTCTGTTGACTCATCCAGCTGTAACAGACATATACCAGGAGCTGTGCCAGGCCACCACGTCTGTTGACTCATCCAGCTGTAACAGACATATACCAGGAGCTGTGCCAGGCCACCACGTCTGTTGACTCATCCAGCTGTAACAGACATATACCAGGAGCTGTGCCAGGCCACCACGTCTGTTGACTCATCCAGCTGTAACAGACATATACCAGGAGCTGTGCCAGGCCACCACGTCTGTTGACTCATCCAGCTGTAACAGACATATACCAGGAGCTGTGCCAGGCCACCACGTCTGTTGACTCATCCAGCTGTAACAGACATATACCAGGAGCTGTGCCAGGCCACCACGTCTGTTGACTCATCCAGCTGTAACAGACATATACCAGGAGCTGTGCCAGGCCACCACGTCTGTTGACTCATCCAGCTGTAACAGACATATACCAGGAGCTGTGCCAGGCCACCACGTCTGTTGACTCATCCAGCTGTAACTCATAGAATTCACTGATGCGTCGTGAAACAGTTTGTTGTTTGATGAAGTCATTGTCTGTATAGTTTTTTGGGCCTTTTCCCCAGCATTGTCCCGGCCATATCCGCTGCAGCAGGAAGAATTTAAGTCCTTAACAATAGTTTGGCAACGGACTGTTAGTGGAATTCCGCGAGAGAGGAACGGTTAATGTAATTGAATGTTCATTATTTCACTAGGCTACATTTATTTGACATTGTGTTATTTCGCTGAACACTAGATGGTTTCATTTTATTTTTGGCAGTGAACCGAAGCTATTCAGGTGAGGGAAAACACCACCCAAATGTATAGCCCTATTGGAACGTCTAAATCGACAGTTTGAAAATGTGAAACACATTTTTATTTGGCATAACCCCGACGGCATTGCTCGTATCCCAGTTTGGGAATAGCCTGTATGGGGTATTCAAACGCAGCACAGGATTGACTTTTTGTAGCAGGTTGATTAGGAGAAATTATGCAGCAAGTTAGGACAATTAACATAGTAGGTTAGGATAATCGGGTTAAGGTTAGGAAAAGGGTTAGGGTTAACTTAAATGCAAAAAGAAATCAACGTCTGACGTCAGTTAGACATCAACTGTATCCCGTCTAGCCATGACCAGGTTCAGGCAGATGGGTGTCCAACCTAAGCCTGGGTCATTTCTACAATACGGTGTGTTTTCTGCCCCCAGAAAATATAACTTCTTGTTAGTTTAAATGTGGATTCCAAAAGTCTTTAAATATGAGGTCCGGTGTCCTTAACTCATATATGGCTCTTTAAGGGGAATATTTTGTATTTTGAACACTTTTCTTCAGTGGATGTAGTTGTTTTTAACATGTGTTAATTGCTGGGATGAATAATACACATGTTTTTGTAATTTTACTGTCAATAAAGTCTGTTTTTCTCTCTCTCATTATTCCTTCACCAGTGCTGCCCCCTCCTGGTGAATCCATGTCCTGCTGCTGACATCAGTATTTGACATAAGTATTTGTGTCTCTGGGCTGTAGTCGTCCTCAGTGGCTGACAGGACCACAGACATTCAGAGTGACCTGGGGTGTGACGGTGAAACAAGCTCAAGAGTGAAAGGTGGGCATCATCTTAAAATAAGCAGTCTCAAACCTGATGAAAAGTACCAGTTCAACATGGCTACAGAGGGAGAAGATGGAAGACAAAGCAGATGGATCTCAGCATCCCTATCCACAGGTACAGTACGCCTCAGCATCCCTATCCACAGGTATAGTAGGCTAACTTGTGTTTTTATCCAGACTACATCAGTCATTCATTACTAGAGACATGTTTGGACTGTCAAAAACAGCACAACCTCTATTCTAAACAAATATTGATTTTTGTTTCAGTGGTCCCACCCAAAGTTTTAAAGATAGACCATTTGGAAGAGACCTCCTTCACTCTCCACTGGTCCAAGGCTGAAGGGATGGAGAAAGTCCCACAGCGCTTCTTCATATCCAACTGCATCCCAGGAACATTCCCCCTCACAGACGTTACTGACGACTGCCACAAAACCTTCTCAAACCTGCATCCTGGCACCGAGTACACTGTTAGTGTTGCAACTGTGCTGAGCAATGGGGAACAGAGTGAACCTGTCTCTACAACAGTCTGCACTAGTAAGAGATCTTCCCCTAATTACAGCTCATCATCTCTTTACCACTAAAGCCTCTCTCCAACCTTTTATCCAGTCGCTCCTTTCTGGAGAGGTTCCCATTGCTTGGAAGGCAGCCACGCTTTGTCCTTTATTTAAAGGAGATCTAGCTGATCCTAACTGTTATAGGCCTATTTCTATTTTGTGCTGTTTATCAGAAGTGTTGGAAAAACTTGTCAATAATCAGCTTACTGACTTTCTTGATGTCTGTAGTATCCTCTGGTATGCAATCTGCTTTCCGCTCAGGTTATAGATGTGTCACTGCAACCTTAATGATCTCACCATTGCCCTTGATTCTAAGCAATGTTGTGCAGCCATCTTTTTGACTTGGCCAAAGCTTTTTGATACGGTAGACCATTCCATTCTTGTGGGCCGGCTAAGGAGTATTGGTGTCTCCGAGGGGTCTTTGGCCTGGTTTGCTAACTACCTCTCTCAAAGAGTGCAGTGTATGAAGTCAGAACAGCTTTCTCTACCCTTAACCTTGTTCTGAACATCTCCAAAACAAAGGTCATGTGTTTTGAGAAGAAGAATGCCCCTCTCCCCACAGGTGTCAAGCTCTAAACCCTCAAAGGTAGTAGTCACCTCATACAAGTCCTTAGGAGTATGGCTAGCTGGTATACTGTCTTTCTCTCAGCACATATCAAAGCTGCAGGCTAAAGTTAAATCTAGACTTGGTTAAAGCTAGACTTAGTTTCCTCTGTCGTAATCGCTCCTCTTTCACCCCAGCTGCCAAACTAACCCTGATTCAGATGACCATTCTACACATGCTAGATTACAGAGACATAATTTATAGATCGGCAGGCAAGGGTGGTCTCGAGCGGCTAGATATGCTCTACCATTCAGCCATCAGATTTGCCACCAATACTCCTTACAGGACACATCACTGCACTCTATACTCCTCTGTAAACTGGTCATCTCTGTATAGCTGTCTCAATGCTTATTTATAAAACCCTCTTAGACCTCACTCCCCCCTCCCCAGCTGAGATATCTACTGCAGCCCTCATCTTCCACATACAACACCTTTTCGGCCAGTCACATTCTGTTAAAGGTCCCTAAAGCACACACATCCCTGGGTCACTCCTATTTTCAGTTCGCTGCAGCTAGCGACTGGAATGAGCTGCAACACACACTCAAACTGGTATCTTCAATCAAAGACTCAGTCATGGACACTTACTGACAGTTGTGGCTGATTTCTGTGATGTATTGTTGTCTCTACCGTGCCCTTTGTGCTGTTGTCTGTGCCCAATAATGTTTGTACCATGTTGTATTGCTACCATGCTGTGTTGCCATGTGTTGCTGCTTTGCTATGTTGTCTTAGGTCTCTCTTTATGCAGTGTTGTCTCTCTTTATGTAGTGTTGTGGTGTCTCTCAACGTGGTGTCTCTTGTGTGTGTTGTCTTATATAAATATATTTTTATCCCAGCCACCCGCAGAAGGCGTTTGCTTTTTAGTAGGCCGCCATTGTAAATAAGAATGTTTTAACTAAGTTGCCTAGTTAATCAAATTAAAAATAAACGAACTACAACCATTTTGTTACATTACAAATATACATTTTGTTGCTTCTGTTCTGTTTCTAGCTTATTTCTTCCCATATCAAAAGCCCTGGATTTATTCTACTTTTCCATCTGGAAGGATATAAACATTTAAATGAAACATTTAATAAAATGACTAGAACGTTACCGGTGGAAAAGTAGAGTGATGTTGCGGTGACCATGAAATTGTTAAATCTATACCAAGAGTTAGACGTGTCCATCCCAGTATACAGCTACATTCTCATATAGTACACGTTTCTAATTTTGTCAGTCGTTTTCATTTCGAGTTAGTGTACTTTTAGCTAGCTAACGTTACGTATGATCTGTGTGTAGTTATAATATTCGTATATCAGAGCCTTTGCTGATTATAGCTAGTTATGAACCTGGTTGGTTAGCTATCTGCAGATTCATGCAGGGTAGTAACGTCATGAGTTGGGGTTATGGTTCATTCTTTAGCTAGCTACATGTCTTAGATACGAATGACTCCACTATGCAAGTAACCATTTAAATAGAATATTCATGTCACTGCGACAACCCAACTGTTGATAGATGTAGCTGGTAAATTCCCTCTAGCTGTCTACTCTGATTTCAGAGCACTCTCGTCTGTGTGCCAGAGGCCAGAATAACTGACCAATTACGAACGCTCTACACTTGTTGAATGT
The DNA here is from genome assembly GCF_023373465.1 of Oncorhynchus keta. Taxonomy (NCBI): domain Eukaryota; kingdom Metazoa; phylum Chordata; class Actinopteri; order Salmoniformes; family Salmonidae; genus Oncorhynchus; species Oncorhynchus keta. Next base: position 20,334,997 of record NC_068436.1, read on the forward strand.
GTCGGTAAACGTTGGTCATTTAAACATATAATTAAATTGTTACCAGCAGCACAGTTACAGTCACCAACGTTCTGGATAACATAAAAACAGCCTAACCTGCTGCTAGTGTTAGGATTGTGTCAATTCGAATCTGGTATCAGGATAAATATGACAATGAGTCACCGATTGTATACTATGTATTTTTTATTAGCTAAGCAATAAGTGGTAAATGCAATTTTTGCGAGTGAAATGGTCACAGTGAGGTGTTCTCTCATTAATATCTGAATGTAGCTCCTAAGCTAGCCAACGTTAGCCAGTTAGCTTGGGTGCTTGACTGCTGTTGTTAGGTCAGAACGCTTGGATCAATCCTACTTTAGGGCCATAGCTTCCAGTGTGCGCTCTGAATTTACAAACGGACATTCTGGCAACGCTCTGAGTTTACGAACACCCAGAGCACACTCTGGCACTCTAGATAAAATTTGCGAACACACTGTATTATAAACCAGCCTTTAGTCTTGAAATGGTTAGTACATGGCCTCACATGTTAATCCCTAAAAGAGATGGGCGGGGCTAAAGCTTAAGAGGGGTGAACAATGCTGAATGGGTGTAGACAAAGAAGAGCTCTCCAGTAGGTGTACCAAAGCATTCAAAGGCCATTTTCTCAAAAGTGAGGTTACGAGTTGATCAACTTTCAAAGCAGAATTACTTTCCCATTGTTCCTCAACTGTAGTGTATGCTATACCATTTTTGTAGCTCTGAGTCTCTAATTTTATCCAATGTAAAAAAACACAATTAAAAATGTTGCATCGAGCTTGTCGGTCACATATTACCGGCAGTCATGGGTCATGACCTCAGTAAAATTCCACATGACTACTGAGTTAATCTCCTTTTATGCACTCTACATGCTTTGGTAGTACCTAACTTGCTAACTACCAGCAGGTCCTAATGGCTTGGTACTCAGGGCTCTATTGTCCCTGTAACCTCTCTGACATCAATGCAATTGAAAATCACATCAAACACTTAAACAGTATGTGCTTTTAAAACTCACTGTGATGATCAGGTTAAAGACAGTTTCAACTGAACTTCTGAACTTCTGAGTGGAAAACATAGTAGTTGTGGATGTTGTTTCAAAATGAAACACAACGAAATGAATAGCCCTTTCTAAGGTGATGATTCATTCAAAACACCCATGAGCATAAGAGCTTATGTATAGGCCTATATGAGCCCAAGCCCCCAAAAATAAAACTGAATTAAAATAATGATTTGAGTCCTACTATAAAATTATATGAAATAATTGCACGGGAAACATATCTTGTCAGGGTAGGGTAGCCTAGTGGTTAGAGTGTTGGCCTAGTAACCAGAAGGTTGCAAGTTCAAATCCCCGAGCTGACAAGGTCTGTCATTCTGCCCCTGAACAGGCAGTTAACCCACTGTTCCTAGACCATCATTGAAAATAAGAATTTGTTCTTAACTGACTTGCCTGGTTAAATAAAGGTCAAATAAACATCCATACCCACACACTCAGGCAGTTAAATAAAGGTCAAATAAACATCCATACCCACACACGCAGGCAGTTAAATAAAGGTCAAATAAACATCCATACCCACACACGCAGGCAGTTAAATAAAGGTCAAATAAACATCCATACCCACACATGCAGGCAGTTAAATAAAGGTCAAATAAACATCCATACCCACACACGCAGGCAGGTAAATAAAGGTCAAATAAACATCCATACCCACACACGCAGGCAGTTAAAGGTCAAATAAACATCCATACCCACACACGCAGGCAGTTAAAGGTCAAATAAACATCCATACCCACACACGCAGGCAGTTAAATAAAGGTCAAATAAACATCCATACCCACACACGCAGGCAGGTAAATAAAGGTCAAATAAACATCCATACCCACACACGCAGGCAGTTAAAGGTCAAATAAACATCCATACCCACACACGCAGGCAGTTAAAGGTCAAATAAACATCCATACCCACACACGCAGGCAGGTAAATAAAGGTCAAATAAACATCCCATACCCACACACGCAGGCAGTTAAATAAAGGTCAAATAAACATCCATACCCACACACGCAGGCAGGTAAATAAAGGTCAAATAAACATCCATACCCACACACGCAGGCAGTTAAAGGTCAAATAAACATCCATACCCACACACGCAGGCAGTTAAAGGTCAAATAAACATCCATACCCACACACGCAGGCAGTTAAAGGTCAAATAAACATCCATACCCACACACGCAGGCAGGTAAATAAAGGTCAAATAAACATCCATACCCACACACGCAGGCAGTTAAATAAAGGTCAAATAAACATCCATACCCACACACGCAGGCAGTTAAATAAAGGTCAAATAAATACAAATGGTGCGTAGGCAGATAATATACAGTTTGCCAACTCCCTGTTCTTCTGAAATACATTTTCTTCATTTTATGTTTATTTAGTCCTGCTTAAAATACAACATTGATTTATTGTGATGATTAAATTATTTATTACACTTAAAAATGTAGATGCTCCAATGGCACGCATCAGCGGCTTGTAGGTGTTGAGGCCTGGAGATGTTAAACGTGTTTACCATAAAAGTGAAATTAATATCCCAGGGGTTTATTTTCATAAATCACTGGAAACAAACGGTTATTAGAGACAGGTTTCTATTTGAGCCAGCAGTCTATTTCATTAATGCACACACCTTTTGCTCATTTGCATAGTTAATTGTTTCATTCCAGCATTCACTTCCAGCATTTTAATAAATGCACTAATGTGGTATAATTTACCCGTCACATGTATTTTGTCTTAGTATGCCTTTATTTCAAATAAAAAAAATACTTCCTTGACAGAATAATCTCTTCTTTGACTGTGCATTTTCGGCAGCTGATTTCCTGGGGTCTGTACTCCCGAACTTCACTGTTTTTGTGCTTGCCAGTTAGCAGTGGTCAGCTGTTAACAGCCCATGGCTAGCAGTTTCTTACTGGCAAATTATTCAGGAATTATTTAATGTATCGAATCAAACATTAAACCTTGTAAATAATTCATGAATTCACGGTCAATTGCCATGAGACCGGCTGTATATTGCATGACAATAACCAGCTGACTAAATGTCATGACCTCCACAGCTCTAGATAAAACATCTTCTTAAAACATTATGGCAATCCTTAGTGCAACACCTAGCAGCCTAATCAAGAGATGTTGGCCTTTTGTGGAGGCTGAAAGAGGCATAGTTCAGACATTATCTGAGAGGAAGTTATGTATCTCTTTATTGAAAGAGACAACTTTTACATTTTTCAGATTATTTAACTTTTGAGAAATGTTAAGTGGGACATCTGTTAAACATTTAATTACATTTGAGTGTACAACACATTTTGCCCCCAGAACAGCCTCAATCCATCAGGGCATGGACTTTACTAGGTGTTGAAAGCGTTCTACAGGGATTCTGGCCCATGTTGACTCCAATTCTTGTCACAGTTGTCAAGTTGGCTGGATGTCCTTTGGGTGGTGGAACATTCTTGATACACATGGGAAACTGTTGAGCGTGAAAAACCCAGCAGCGTTGCAGTTCTTGACCCAAACTTATGCTCTTGGCACATACCATACCCTGTTCAAAGGCACTTCAATATTTCTGTCTTGCCCATTCACCCTCTGAATGGCACACATACAAAATCCTTCTTTATCCCGTTTCCTCTCCTTCATCTACACTGATTGAAGTGGATTTAAAAAGTGACATTAATAAGGGATCATAACTTTATTCTGGATTCACCTGGTCAGTCTGTCATGAAAAGAGCAGGTATCCTTAATGTGTTGTACACTCAGTGTTTATCTGGAGTTAAGCTGTAACCCTGACAATGTGTTTATTTTCCCTTAGTACTTCCTGCTCCAGACCAGCTGACTGTTGACTCAGTGGACACCACATCAGCTGCTGTTAGCTGGATCCAGCCACCGGGATTGGACCAAACCCAACATCATTACCAGATCTCCTATCGCTGTTCAGGGACAGAACCACACATCACTACCACATCTTCACCCAGCATCACTCTCTCTGACCTGAAACCTGCTACTGAATACTCTGTCACTGTCTGCGCTGTGCTGGAAAATGGAAAGCAAAGTCAACTGGTGTTAACGACCCTCACCACAGGTAACTACCCTACTTAAGTACAGTGCCTTGCGAAAGTATTCGGCCCCCTTGAACTTTGCGACCTTTTGCCACATTTCAGGCTTCAAACATAAAGATATAAAACTGTATTTTTTGTGAAGAATCAACAACAAGTGGGACACAATCATGAAGTGGAACGACATTTATTGGATATTTCAAACTTTTTTAACAAATCAAAAACTGAAAAATTGGGCGTGCAAAATTATTCAGCCCCTTAAGTTAACACTTTGTAGCGCCACCTTTTGCTGCGATTACAGCTGTAAGTCGCTTGGGGTATGTCTCTATCAGTTTTGCACATCGAGAGACTGAAATTTTTCCCATTCCTCCTTGCATAACAGCTCGAGCTCAGTGAGGTTGGATGGAGAGCATTTGTGAACAGCAGTTTTCAGTTCTTTCCACATATTCTCGATTGGATTCAGGTCTGAACTTTGACTTGGCCATTCTAACACCTGGATATGTTTATTTTTGAACCATTCCATTGTAGATTTTGCTTTATGTTTTGGATCATTGTCTTGTTGGAAGACAAATCTCCGTCCCAGTCTCAGGTCTTTTGCCGACTCCATCAGGTTTTCTTCCAGAATGGTCCTGTATTTGGCTCCATCCATCTTCCCATCAATTTTAACCATCTTCCCTGTCCCTGCTGAAGAAAAGCAGGCCCAATCCATGATGCTGCCACCACCATGTTTGACAGTGGGGATGGTGTGTTCAAGGTCTAAATTTTACGCCAAACATAACGTTTTGCATTGTTGCCAAAAAGTTCAATTTTGGTTTCATCTGACCAGAGCACCTTCTTCCACATGTTTGGTGTGTCTCCCAGGTGGCTTGTGGCAAACTTTAAACAACACTTTTTATGGATATCTTTAAGAAATGGCTTTCTTCTTACCACTCTTCCATAAAGGCCAGATTTGTGCAATATACGACTGATTGTTGTCCTATGGACAGAGTCTCTCCCCTCAGCTGTAGATCTCTGCAGTTCCTCCAGAGTGATCATGGGCCTCTTGGCTGCATCTCTGATCAGTCTTCTCCTTGTATGAGCTGAAAGTTTAGAAGGACGGCCAGTTCTTGGTAGATTTGCAGTGGTCTGATACTCCTTCCATTTCAATATTATCGCTTGCACAGTGCTCCTTGGGATGTTTAAAGCTTGGGAAATCTTTTTGTATCCAAATCCGGCTTTAAACTTCTTCACAACATTATCTCGGACCTGCCTTGTGTGTTCCTTGTTCTTCATGATGCTCTCTGCGGTTTTAACGGACCTCTGAGACTATCACAGTGCAGGTGCATTTATACGGAGACTTGATTACACACAGGTGGATTGTAGTTATCATCATTAGTCATTTAGGTCAACATTGGATCACTCAGAGATCCTCACTGAACTTCTGGAGAGAGTTTGCTGCACTGAAAGTAAAGGGGCTGAATAATTTTGCACGCCCAATTTTTCAGTTTTTGATTTGTTAAAAAAGTTTGAAATATCCAATAAATGTCGTTCCACTTCATGATTGTGTCCCACTTGTTGTTGATTCTTCACAAAAAATACAGTTTTATATCTTTATGTTTGAAGCCTGAAATGTGGCAAAAGGTCGCAAAGTTCAAGGGGGCCGAATACTTTCGCAAGGCACTGTATTAGTTCTGGTTATTAAAAGGACTATATGTGATTTCCCCAGATCTCAAAATGCAGTTTGGTGCTGAAAACAATGAATGTTTATAATATCTGAGTTCATGCTTTATTCCATTTCTGTGAGTCATCAGTGGTGGTGTCAGAGTCCTTCAAGAACAGTGGGTTTGGAGTCAGGTGCAGAGAGCAGAGGGTTCGAATAAATGTGTATTTTTTTATTACCGGGAAAAAACGGTCACGGCAAAAACACAAGGCACAGGACCATACACAGGACCATACACAGGACCATACACAGGACCATACACAGGACCATACACAGGCCCATACACAGGCCCATACACAGGCCCATACACAGGCCCATACACAGGCCCATACACAGGACCATACACAGGACCATACACAGGACCATAAACAGGACCATACACAGGCCCATACACAGGACCCAAAACTGTCTGGAGAAAGAAAACCCAAAGGAACATCCACAAACTAACAGCATAGCAATCCCGCACAAACCTAGGCGGGCCTAACAGGCAAATAGACAAACATCAAGAAACACAGAAAGGAACAGGTGCAACTAATAAGACTAAACTAACAGAAAAGGAAAAAGGGATCGGTGGTGGCTAGTAGACCAGCGACGACGACCCTTGAGCACCGCCCCAACAGGCAGGGGAGCCACCTTCGGTGGGAGTCGTGACAGGTTGAAAAGTAACCAATTGTCATACTTGAGTAAAAGTAAAGATAATGACTCAAGTAAAGGTGAAAGTCTCGCAGTAAAATACTACTTGAGTAAAGTCTAAAAGTATTTGGTTTTAAATATACTCAAGTATCAAAGTAAAAGTATAAATCATTTCACATTCCTTATATTAAGCAAACCAGATGGAACCATTTTTTATATATATATATATTTTATTATTTTTTACAGATAGCCAGGGGCACACTCCAACACTCAGACATCATTTACAAAGTAAGCATTTGAGTTTGGGGTGTCCATAGATCAGACGCAGTAGGTATGATCACTTGATAAGTGTGTGAATTACAATATTTTCCTGTACTTCTAAGTATTCGAAATGTAACGAGTACTTTTGTGTATCAGGGAAAATGTATGGAGTAAAAAGTATGTTATTTTCTTAAGGAATGTAGTGAAGTAAAAGTAGTCAAACATAAATAGTAAAGTACAGATACCTTAACTACTTTAGTACTTTCAAGTATTTTTTTATTTAAGTACGTTACACCACTTTGAGTCATTATGTCAAGGAGTTGATCTGCTTGCTTTAACTTTATCAAAGTACAGCGTAAAACACTTGTTATTGTGGAGAGTATTTATAATCACGGCATTCTTTTCATTTATATGAATTAATGAATATAAATCAAATCAGTTTATTTGTCACGTGCGCCGAATACAACAGTGAAATGCTTACTTACAAGCCCTTAACCAACAGTGACATTTTAAGTAAAAAATAGATATTAGGTAAACAATAGATTAGACATTTTTTATCTGTCATCTGCCAACTTAATGATGCTGTTGGTGACGTGCCTGGCCATGTGAACAGGGAACAGGGAGTACAGGAGGGGACTGAGCACGCACCCCTGAGGGGCTCCAGTGTTGAGGATCAGCGTGGCAGATGTGTTGCTACCTACCCTCACCACCTGGGGGAGGGGGCGTCAGGAAGTCCAGGCGTGGGAAGAAATGGTGCCGGAATAGCAGAAACACTTCATTTTTGTTACAAATCAGCTTCTGTTGTGACTTCTGCTTTAGCTTATTTCTTCCCATATCAAAAGGAATTGCAAGCTGGCTTGTTCTATTTTTTTTTAACTACTATTCTACTTTTCCTATTGTAGTCTATTTCTGGAGTTAAACGATAACACTGACAATTATGTATTTTCTCTTAGTACTTCCTGCTCCAGACCAGCTGACTGTTGACTCAGTGGACACCACATTAGCTGCTGTTAGCTGGAACCAGCCACCAGGATTGGACCAAACCCAACATCAGTACCAGATCTCCTACCACTGTCCAGGGACAGAACCACACATCACCACCACGTCTTCACACAGCATCACTCTCTCTGACCTCCAAGGTGGTACTCAGTACTCTGTCACTGTCTGCACTGTGCTGGAAAATGGAAAGCAAAGTGAACTGGTGTCAATAACCTTCACCACAAGTAAGGAAGTCAAATACGTCAAGTTTGTCACCAGACATAATATTTATCAAACCTTAACTAGTTATTAAAATAACTATGAACTAATCATAATGGATGTGTCAGCATGGGATGTTAAGGTCCGGTATTTTTCCTGATGAGAAATATATGATGGTGATTTTCCCCAGATCTCAACATGCAGTTTGGTGCTGAAATTAATACAAGTTTTTTTATAGTGTCTGAATTCTTGCTTTCTTCCATTAGTGTGAGTCATTATGTCAAGGAGTTGATCTGCCTCTGCTTACTATAACTTTATCAGTAGTGCAGTGTTAAACACTTGTTATTGTGGAGAGGATTTAGAACTGCAGTGTTTTTGTTTTGTTGCCATGGTGACAACAATGTAGCAATGGCACAGTGAAGTTGATAAATGTATATACCGGATTATTTTTTTTTCATATCTAACCTCTGTTATGACTTCTGCTTTAGTTTATTTCTTCCCTTCCCATTACCCTCATAAAACTGACCATCCTACCGATCCTTGTCTTCGACGATGTCATTTACAAAATAGCCTCCAACACTCTACTCAGCGGAGGTGGATGCAGTCTATCACAGTGCCATCCGTTTTGTCACTAAAGCCTCATATACTCCCCACCACTGTGACCTGTATGCTCTCGTTGGCTGGTCTTTGCAACATATTCGTCGCCAAAACCACTGGCTCCAGGTCATCTATAACTCTTTGCTAGGTAAAGCTTCGCCTTATCTCAGCTCGCTGGTCACCATAGCAACACCCACCCGTAGCACACGCTTCAGCGGGTGTATTTCACTGGTCACCATAGCAACACCCACCCGTAGCACACGCTTCAGCCGGTGTATTTCACTGGTCACCATAGCAACACCCACCCGTAGCACACGCTTCAGCCGGTGTATTTCACTGGTCACCATAGCAACACCCACCCGTAGCACATGCTTCAGCCGGTGTATTTCACTGGTCACCATAGCAACACCCACCCGTAGCACACGCTTCAGCCGGTGTATTTCACTGGTCACCATAGCAACACCCACCCGTAGCACACGCTTCAGCCGGTGTATTTCACTGGTCACCATAGCAACACCCACCCGTAGCACACGCTTCAGCCGGTGTATTTCACTGGTCACCCCCAAAGCCAACACCTCTTTTTGCTGCCTTGCCTTCCAGTTCTCTGCTGCCAATGACTGGAACGAATTGCAAAAATGACTGAAGTTATATCTCCCTCACTGACTTTAAGCGTCAGCTGTCAGAGCAGCTTATCCATGGCTGCAGCTGTACACAGCCCATCTGTAAATAGCCCATCCAACCAACTACCTACCTCATCCAATATCTGTTTTTGTATTTCTACTTACACATCCTCTTCTGCACATCTATCACTCCTGTGTTAATTCCTCATTTGTAATTACTTCACCACTATTGGCCTATTTATTGCCTTACCTCCTTACTTCATTTGCACACACTGTATACAGATGTTTCTATTGTGTTATTGACTGTATGTTTGTTTTACTCCATGTGTAACTCTGTGTTGTTTTTGTCTTACTGCTCTGCTTTATCTTGGCCAGGTCACAGTTGTAAATGAGAACTTGTTCTCAACCGGCCGACCTGGTTAAATAAAGGTGAAATAAATAAATAAATATCAAAAGGATTTGCAAGCTGACCTTTTCTACTTTTAAGCTACTTTTCTACTATTCTACTTTCCCTCCTGTAATATATTTCTGGAGTTAAACTGTAACATTAACAATAATCTATTTTCTCTTAGTACTTCCTGCTCCAGACCAGCTGACTGTTGACTCAGTGGACACCACATCAGCTGCTGTTAGCTGGAACCAGCCACCAGGATTGGACCACACCCAACATCAGTACCAGATCTCCTACCGCTGTTCAGGGACAGAACCACACATCACTACCACATCTTCACACAGCATCACTCTCTCTGACCTGCAATGTGCTACTCAGTACTCTGTCACTGTCTGCACTGTGCTGGAAAATGGAAAGCAAAGTCAACTGGTGTCCACAACCTTCACCACAAGTAAGGAAGTCCCTACTTAAGTATTGTGCCTGGTGTTAATGTAATGAATGTGTTGCGATGTTCATGCTTGTTTCTGTTCCTGTGAGTCATTATATCAAGGAGTTGATCTGCCTCTGATTGCTTTAACTTTATCAGTAGTACATTATTAAACACTTGTTATTGTGGAGAGGATTTATAATGCATTCAGAAAATATTCAGACACCTTGACTTTTCCACATTTTGTTCCGTTACAACCTTATTCTAAAATGGATCAAATGTGTTTTCTCGTCAATCTACACACAATACCCAATAATGATGAAGTGAAAACAGGTTTAGAAATCGTTGCAAATATATAAAAACAGATACCTTATTTATATAAGTATTCAGATCCTTTGCTATGAGACTCGAAATTGAGCTCAGGTGCCATGAGGTCGAAGGAATTACATTTCTAACGCCAGTGGGACTTTGAGACAATGATCACAATGTCTCCAACGTACAGCGCTCCCGGAGTAATTAGGATGAAGTGCCTTGTTCAAAGGCACAACAGATTTTTCACCTTGTCTGCTCCGGTATTTAAACCAGCAACCTTTCGGTTACTGGCCCAACACTGTAACGTCGAGGCTACCTGCCTCTACCTACAGTACCCTCTGTTAATATTGAGGCTAGCAGCCTCTACCTTAACCCTACCTACAGGCCCTCCGTAGTTATTGGGACAGTGAAGCATGTTTTCTTCTTATGGCTCTATACTCCAAAAGTTTGGATTTTAAATCATGACTATGGGGTTAAAGTGCAAATCGTCATCTTTAATTTGAAGGTATTGTCATCCATATCGGGTTAGAAATAACAGCGTAATGAGTAAAAAAGTTGTGAAAAGTTTAGTATTCTCAGAAAATCAGTCCCGCGATAGAAATCTACGTTTTCACATTCCATTTATTTTAGGGGCAGGAGAATTTGTAACGGTTTTGACTTGAGGTTATTATTTATAGGGGTGCCAGGTAGGTTGTGCCTACCAGAGAAAACATTGGTTTCTCCTTTTAGTTTGGGTGGGAATGAGTCCCATCTGGTCCGTCAAGTCTACACCAATACAAAGGACGTATGTAAAAGTCAGGATGGAAATAAACTTTTCATAAACCCTTAAAACATTGAAAAGAACTTCAAAAACAACTATATTCTGTTGCGTGGGTTGATTTAGCAACAACAATGATTACACACACACATATAATAATATCACAATGAGTTCTGGTTCCTCCAGAAATGTCCTGTACCTTGGGCCTAAAAAGAGTCCAGCCCGGTAAAAGGAGTTCAGTGAACTCAAGTGACTTTTGTCACGCGATGTTTGTCCGTTCATTCGGTGTAGCGTAAACCCAGTACTAAACATACAATCAATATAACAATAATTTTTCCACAGAACTTTAAAGCGTATCAACTCTTACTAAGTCCTCAACTACAACTAACTACATAAATCATCACAGTATACCTCACATCAAAACATGAAATACCGTATACAAAAAGGTTGTAGTCAGTCGGTCAGTCAGACAATCCAATCCGCCAATAGATCTCCAGCGGAGAAAGGCCACGAAGAACACGGCAACAAAACAAACGGAATAGAGAAGCTTCGGAACTGAGGTTGAACACATCCTCATGCACGTCTCCATCACAACCCCACTTTCGCACAGCTGATGCTGGCTATTTAATTGGGAATTAAAGGGAAAGCGCCCTATTGGAAGGAGCTGCACTGAGACGGTTCAGAAAAATTCAGGGCCGTCACAAATTAACGAGGGGAAACTCAAATTAACTTTGAGCTCTTTAATTCACATTTTTACATTGCAAGCACTAAGAATTATTGTTCATGCCACGATCCGGAAAATTGGTTCTGGAATGCATCAGTCCAAAACTGAGAGTTGCCGGATCCTGTTCCCGCGGAATCCGTCTGAAATAAAGCACTGGTGATACAAGTAAAACACATATATTACCAAAGATCTGACTTTAATAACTTGTTATTCAGTACATGTTCAAAGGTGGAAGAGACCCTCCAGAGTTGCTGCAGTGTGTGTTCTACTGGCTGTGATCATAGGCCTGTGGGATTCCTGTAAGTGAACATTGTTTTTTACTAAAACATTTGTAGTCAATGTTGAGACAGTTACACATTTTGATTGACTTTTCCCCTTTACAGATGCAACTTCAGAGCGAGACCAGCTACAGAATAGTCTAACTACCAGGACCACAGAGAGACCAGCTACAGACCAGTTACAACACCCCAACTAAAGAGAGAGACCAGCTACAGATCAGTTACAACACCCTGACTAAAGAGAGAGACCAGCTAAAGAATCGTCTAAATACCAGGACCACAGAAAGAGACCAGCTACAGACCAGTTACAACACCCTGACTAAAGAGAGAGACCAGCTACAGACCAGTTACAACACCCTGACTATAGAGAGAGACCAGCTACAGAGTAGTCTAAATACCAGAACCACTGAAATAGACAAGTTGAAGAAGAGTCTGAACACTACAACTATGGAGCGTGACCAGCTACAGAAGGAGATAGAAAGACTGAACTGGGAGAACAAAGGTAAATGTGTACAAAGGGCCCACCTTTTTATTTGCTTCCTGATCCACAGTTTCTGTAGTTGACCTGTTATCTCACACACAAGCATATTCAATAAGTATTGTCAATGTTATCCATGACCATTAGGACCAGAAACAAATTAAATTGACTGGAGCTGTGTTCTGCCTTTGCGCTCAACACACGCCACAGGAGATCAGAGGTCATCAGAACTACCTAGAACGATTCCCGGGACCACCCATACGTAGAATGTATGCACACATGACTGTAAGTCGCTTTGGATAAAAGCGTCTGCTAAATGGCATATATTATTATATTATTAACTTAGATTGTATTATTTTTTAGGGGGTAGATCATCTTTAATGTTGCAGATTGTGGCTTCCTTCAAAAGGTTGCAAGATCGAATCCCCGAGCTAGCAAGGTAGAAATCTGTCGTTCTGCCCCTGAACAAGGCAGTTAAACCACTGTTCCTAGGCCGTCATTGAAAATAAGAATTTGTTCTTAACTGACTTGCCTAGTTAAATAATTATATATAAAAACATGTAATTGTCTGCACCATTTCCAATCCCCATATATATTTTCTGTAAAGGGTTTTTGTTTATTTGTACTATTTTCTACATCGTAGACTAATAGTGAAGACATCAAAACAATGAAATAACACATATGGAATCAAATAGTAACCAAAAAATGGTTAAACAAATCTAAATATATTTTATATTTGAGATTCTTCAAATAGCAACCCTTTGCCTTGATGACAGCTTTTCACACTTGGCATTCTCTCAACCAGCTTCATGAGGTAGTCACCTGGAATGCATTTCAGTTAACAGGTGTGCCTTCTTAAAAGTGAATTTGTGGAATGTCTTTCCTTATAATGTGTTTGAGCCCATCAGTTGTGTTGTGACAAGGTAGGGGTGGTATACAGGAGATAGCCCAATTTGGTAAAATACAAAGTCCACATTATGGCAAGAACAGTTCAAATAAGCAAAGAGAAACAACATTCCATCATTACTTGAAAGAATCTCAAATATAAAATATATTTTGATTTGGTCAATACCATGTGTTATTTCATAGTTTTGATGTCTTCACTGTTATTCTACAATGTAGAAAATAGTAAAACTAAATATAAACCCTTGAATGAGTAGGTGTGCCCAAACTTTTGACTTGTAGTCCGCATATATATATATTTAAAAATATATATTTTACTTATTAATTCCACATACCCTACCGCCCCGCCCGTCCCTAGTTGTTGTAAACCAACTGAAAACAACACTTAATCTTCTACTTTCAGCTTGTGCATACTATATACATATTATGGACTGAGCATATTTTACAATAATTATAATTTGCTTGTTTTTAGTCCCATCCTTCAGCTCCACTCAACCCCTTCCATCTATATCTGAACACCATCCAGTCCCATTCTTCAGCTCCACTCAACCCCTCCCATCTATATCTGAACACCATCCAGTCCCATTCTTCAGCTCCACTCAACCCCTCCCATCTATATCTGAACACCATCCAGTCCCATTCTTCAGCTCCACTCAACCCCCCCATCTATATCTGAACACCATCCAGTCCCATTCTTCAGCTCCACTCAACCCCTCCCATCTATATCTGAACACCATCCAGTCCCATTCTTCAGCTCCACTCAACCCCTCCCATCTATATCTGAACACCATCCAGTCCCATTCTTCAGCTCCACTCAACCCCTCCCATCTATATCTGAACACCATCCAGTCCCATTCTTCAGCTCCACTCAACCCCTTCCATCTATATCTGAACACCATCCAGTCCCATTCTTCAGCTCCACTCAACCCCTCCCATCTATATCTGAACACCATCCAGTCCCATTCTTCAGCTCCACTCAACCCCTCCCATCTATATCTGAACACCATCCAGTCCCATTCTTCAGCTCCACTCAACCCCTCCCATCTATATCTGAACACCATCCAGTCCCATTCTTCAGCTCCACTCAACCCCTCCCATCTATATCTGAACACCATCCAGTCCCATTCTTCAGCTCCACTCAACCCCTCCCATCTATATCTGAACACCATCCAGTCCCATTCTTCAGCTCCACTCAACCCCTCCCATCTATATCTGAACACCATCCAGTCCCATTCTTCAGCTCCACTCAACCCCTTCCATCTATATCTGAACACCATCCAGTCCCATTCTTCAGCTCCACTCAACCCCTCCCATCTATATCTGAACACCATCCAGTCCCATTCTTCAGCTCCACTCAACCCCTTCCATCTATATCTGAACACCATCCAGTCCCATTCTTCAGCTCCACTCAACCCCTCCCATCTATATCTGAACACCATCCAGTCCCATTCTTCAGCTCCACTCAACCCCTCCCATCTATATCTGAACACCATCCAGTCCCATTCTTCAGCTCCACTCAACCCCTTCCATCTATATCTGAACACCATCCAGTCCCATTCTTCAGCTCCACTCAACCCCTCCCATCTATATCTGAACACCATCCAGTCCCATTCTTCAGCTCCACTCAACCCTCCCATCTATATCTGAACACCATCCAGTCCCATTCTTCAGCTCCACTCAACCCCTCCCATCTATATCTGAACACCATCCAGTTTTGATTCACATTTGTCATATTTTTCAACTGTGCTGTGACGTTTCACAAACATCTGGATCCTTTCTAGTCTCACAGATTCCACATTCTGAAACAATAAAGTAAAAACGTTTTGCTAGGAGTATTATTATAATATTGATCGATTGACTATGGCTTTTTAAATCACCCAGCAGTGCTATCTGCAGAGTTAGCTCCGGGTAAATGTTGCAATTCTTCAGTCATTCATGAACCTGCGACCACAAACAAGCTACATATGGGCAGTACCAAAACAATTGATCTAATGATTCTTTCTCTAAGCAGCAAAATCTGTGGAGCTGGGATGGTTGTATCCCCCATATACAATGCATTCAGGAAGTATTCAGACCCCTTCACTTTTTCCACATTTTATTAAGTTACAGCCTTATTCTAAATTGGACTTTAGAATGGCTATCCTCATCAATCTACACACAATACCCCATAATGACAAAGCCAAACAGTTTTTGTGCAAGTTGAATAAAAAACAGATACCTTGTTTACTTAACCTCTGAAGTATCGGACCTTTTTTCTTTTAACATTTTCGCCTAAAATGACATACCCAAATCTAACTGCCTGTAGCTCAGGACCTGCATATTCTTGATACCATTTGTAAGGAAACACTTTGGAGTTTGTGGAAATGTGAAATTAATGTAGGATAATATTACACATTAGATCTGGTGAAAGAAAAAAAAATATGTTTGTTTTCCATCTTTTATAATGCAAAGAAAGGCAAAAATATGACTACGGAATTTAGATTGTGTCCACTAGATGGCAGCAGTATATGTGCAAAGTTTTAGACTAATCCAATGAACCATTGCATTTCTGTTCAAAATGTTGTATCAAGACTGCCCAAATGTGCCTAATTGGTTTATGAATACATTTTATTTCATAACTGTGCACTCTCCTTAAACAATAGCATGGTATTATTCAGGACCTCAGACTGGGGGCGAAGGTTCACCTTCCAACAGGACAACGACCCTAAGCACACAGCCTAGAAAATGCAGGAGTGGCTACGGGGCAAGTCTCTGAATGTCCTTGAGTGGCCCAGCCAGAGCACGGACTTAAACCTGATCGAACATCTCTGGAGAGACCTGAAAATAGCTTTGCACCGACACTTCCCATCCAACCTGACAGAGCTTGAGAGGATCTGCAGAGAAGAATGGAAGAAACTCGCCAAATACAGGTGTGCCAAGCTTGTAGCGTCAAACCCAAGAAGACTCAACGCTGTAATCACTGCCAAATGTGCTTCAACAAAGTACTGAGTAAACTGTCTTAATACTTATGTAAATGTAATATGAATGTATGCACACATGACTGTAAGTCGCTTTGGATAAAAGCGTCTGCTAAATGGCATATATTATATTATTATTAATATTTCCGTTTTTATTTTTAATACATTTGCAAAAATGTTTTTTTTTTTAACTGTTTTTGCTTTGTCATTATGGGGTATTGTGTGTGGATTGATGACGGGGATTTATTTTTTACATTTAACACTTTCTGAATGCACTGTATATAACCTTCTATTGGTTGCAGAATTGTGTGTAATATTTTTTTTTTAATTAATCCAGGGTCGTTTTGTATATCAGTTCATAAACCATGTACCATGGAATAGGTACATGGAAAATCTCTTCCACAACGTTGGTTTTAATTTAGAGTAGAACAGACATTTCCATATATTTTTGTTAGCTGCATGTGTAACAACTCTACCGGTCCTATTTCTATAACGTAGAAAGATTATAACGCTTTACATAAAAAAATAAAAATCAATTAGTATATTTGAGTTTAACCATAATATTTGGAATAAACTGAAATTGCAACCGACTTTTCATGGCTTGTTTTAAAAATAACGATATTTTGGAGATCATTTCATTTAAAATAACCAAAAGTGAGAGGTTGTAATGTAATGCCATTCTTGAACATGGGGTGAGACATTTTTACTAATTTGCTGGAGAACCACTTCAGATTTAAGTATAACTTTAGTATGACTGAAGCCTTTAGTGAGAGGTTTAATGCTTTTATTATATAAATAGGCCCCTGTCAAAGA